>NC_069135.1:30800434-31020434 GCF_026914265.1 Mya arenaria | reverse complement strand
TTGTAAATGTAGACTTGCTTTAAATCAAAGTGTAAAAGTGTTGTCGTATTAGTAAAATGATTTGAAGAAATATTGATCACAGTACAAACGACGGATTAATTGACTTCTACTTATTTTTGAAATTAAAATGACACTCTCATTTAAAAACAATACACATGTATAACATATATCAATTTTGACTGATAAACCTTTAACTACTTTCTAAATAATGCATTTATAGATAATATTAATAACTGATAACAACGGTGTACTTAAAGGGGCTGTCTTACGTATGAGGAAATAGCGAAAAAACAGTGATATCATTTCTACATATGTATTTTCTTATCGAGCATTGTAGTATCAAAACACTTTATATTTTAAGTAGTATTCAAGACGGTTGATTACAGAACGAAAATCATGGTCAGTTCGTACTTTAGCAGCTTTGTCTACAAAACTGTCCACTTAACACTGTTCCGTTCTGATAAAGGTGTAGTTAATTTAAGGATTCTATCCGTTAAAATAGTCACCGTGTCTCGGTGGTCCAAACAATCGAGACACCTTTCTCGGGGGTTCACTCCCGTTTCGTTATGTCCAAGCTACTTCTTATTTTGCTATTTCTACCGGTTGAGCAACTGGTGTCACAAGTTCAATAACAGGTCCTTTAGGCCCGACTGGCCCTTTTCCACGACTTATTACATGGTTGTCCCTTAAAATACGTTCTTAGCTTTCATTCAGTCATCCCACGGACACATTGTGTCCGCCATTCTTCGTCATATTTTTAAATGTATTGCGTAGCGTGTGATCGCTTTATTTTTGCGCTCATATATTTTATGAACTCTCCGTTAAACATATTCTTTGTCTTCGCTCTCATAGTTGTCGTCGTTCACTGTTTTAAGATACTTTCAACTAAATAACGATTTTTTTGTAAAGCTGATTGTATGGCCTGTTGAAATATTTACCCCCTCGTCACATCGTCCTTCGCGGGTTTGTGAATGACTTCGTGCTCTAATTGGAAGGTGGAGGGAAGCAGCTGTCTATGTTTACGTTATGCTGTCAACGCATGCATATTTTCTGCTTCAATTTTCAATTGAATCTGCCTTTTTCTCGGGGTTTTCAATAGGCAGTCCACCTCGCTCATACTTCATTATTGATGTAAGCTTTACAGAACATGGCACCAAGCACTTTGTGTTCGTCGCTCTCTTTCTCCTTTATACAATTTTAGCTCTTGACATCGTCAATCCAAAGTTTTAGTAAAATCCTTTCTACGTGATCATCAGCGGGGTAATGCTGGGTACCCAATTGTTTTACATGATTTTCTAACGAATGAAAGTCGCGAAACACGATACCTCACTCGTCGCAGTCAGGCATGTCTAGGTTGTTATCTGATTACAGGAATCGTTCTCTATATTCTCTACCGGGGTGTCCCTTATAAGGTTTGGTTCTCGTATACTATCTTAAGGTTCAGATGAATTGTTATCCACTGGACCTATTAAACGATTTGATTCTGAAGTTTCTGGTTTCAAATCGACGAGAAGGTAAACATACCGTATACTCGTATCGTCTTGAAAACGACTCTTCTTTTCGGGATACCTTTGTCGAGTTAAGATCATGGCGGGTTGTTGTCTAAATAATGACACTGTTTTCTCTGGGTTGGATCTTCGTCTTAAGTACAGGTTTTGACTGAGTGCCAAGACGGATCTAGTTCGATTGTGAGACCCAACCATAAAAAGGTCCGTTATAATCTGGTCTTCACTGGCCGTTGACATGAGGTCATACAAATGAATAAGATTGGTCACGGCAAAATTTAATTAGGCTACATCATGTAGGTGCTGAAGAATCCCCTGTATAAAGTCTACTTTGGGGTGATTTTATGTTAGACATCTTATAATGGCTTCCACTAAGTAAAGCCTTATTATTCTTTGTGGCACTTGCATCTTGCCCGACAGAATTTATTGGGCCACAAAGTATGTGTTTCCGCATGAGGTGTGTCAACAGACCATACACGTAAATGGATGCTTAAAGTATCATTTCTGATGTACTTGAGTGTTAAGTGCTGGTGGTGGGACTAAGGCTTTGGTGTAGAAAGCCCTCATTGAGGAGAAGGCACTTCATAAGGAGGCCGAGGTGGCGCTCCTTAAAGAGTAGAAGTAGGCACACCATGAAGAGTATGATACACCTGTTTGAGTCCACCATGCAGTGGTATCTGGTGCGTTAACATATTATCCCTCCTTGAAAATCCGCGTTCAAAATTTATACATTTGTCGGACTTTATATTTGCCGACCGGTTACAATATATATATATCATTCTTATAAACGTGTCTTCCCCTTATATACTCCCAACAAACCAAGCTATTCCATTGGTTGATATTTATAGTCAGGAATGTTTGGCATGATAATCCCCTGCTGTGCATTCCCTGTTTATTACACTTTTGTCACAGTAGGGGCTAATTTCCTATTTTGTGTTTATTGGCTCAGGGCCGTAAGGGGTTGGCACTTTTAGAGTTGATAATCTCAGAGACTCATTTATACATATAAACAAAATGCATAGCTAATGTATTTATTAATTAAACCGATTGGAAAAAATATAATTAACATAACAGAGTGATAAGTTCTTTATATAGTTAAATAACATATATATTTAAATCCATTTTTATTAAATAAATGGTCGGCATTGTATTATCCAAATTGTGGAGCATCATGATTAAATCATAATAATGGGCTATTATATATATAAATATCATTACTCTTATTCTGATTCTAAGGAATTGTAATAATAATATAAGGCAATAAAGATTGAGACACATACGTTGTGTACTGTACACGGATTAGGTCATATAGGAGGCTTAAACTAGGCCTTTAAAGACTGAAATGTTCAGACTTGAATAAGAATGATTCATATAAGACAGCAATGAATATACGGAGGGGGGCGGGAGGAAGAAAAGGAGGAGAATGAAGAGGAGGTGGAGGAGGAGCTGAAGGAGGGGCAGGAGAAGAAGATGGAAAGGATGGAGCAGGATGTGAAGGAAGATGAGAAGTAATGTGGGATGGGAAAGGTGGGTGGAGGAGGAGGGGAAGGAGGAAGAGGAGAAATGGTGAAAGAAAGGAGGAGGAGGAGGAGGAGGAAGAAGAGGAGACGGACGGGGAGGATGAGGAGGAGGAGGAGGAGGAGGGGAAGGAAGAGGAGGAGAAATGGTCACAACACGGAAGTACATTACGAATTCATAGAAACAACAACCATATTTTGTCTGAAGGGTTACGTGCAAATATGGTGAGGATAATGATAATATATAAGTTATACATTTTTGCAAGCACTTTGCTTAGTTCGAAACTCGACACGTTTCATTACTGATTTATTATGTCTTACGCATGAGTTCTCCATTACGTTCATTACGAATATTTCTGCCACAGAAACATACGTCATCCAAAATAGCCTCCAAGGCATTGAAATTTTGCGCCAAATATTTCCCGCCAAACTTCGTTTATTAAAGGTTCCCGCCGTCACGTCATCTTTCGCACATGCGCCGAGCATGACGAAGTGACATTATTACTACCTATGATATACTTTAAACTAATAAGGAGTACTTTAGGTAAAAATACTTGTTTTCCATACTTTATTTATCTTTTGTTACATAACATAACACATTATTGTGTTATTTTCTTATCATTGTTCAATGGAGTCATGTTTGAGTTCTTAATTCTTGCCGATCCGCTGCAAAAGTAAGTGCAAACAACAACGCATACAAAATCGGAACGTTTTTCTCTGGGTTTAAACTAAGTTCTTTATAATAGTTAACAATAGGGAAAACCATGTTTTCTGGTGTTCCAAAAGTCTTCGTCGCCTTTTGGACTATGGAATAAATTTTTTTGCTTTTGTAAATTTCATTGACGTTTTGGTGAACGGACTCGCTTATTTTGTCGCAACAGGTGATCACCACAATTCTCGAAACATCTGAAACCAGACAATACAAAACATCATAACATGGTGAAAGCAAGACATAATTGCTTATACATTGGGTATTACATACTAAATTAAACCATGCAAAAGCGTTCGAAAACGTGACCTGGTCTTATCCACTGAGACCTCGGAGAAGACAGCTATTATAACTCTGACAAAACTTGATATCTTCTTTCGCCTTCAATTATAATTTTTTCATTATACGGTTTTATATCACTTATGGTAGAAACACTAAACGATGAATTGAATTACAATATAAATAATCATTGAACGTGTAGTTTTAACTTTTGTAAACCAATTATAAATATGTTTCCCCATTGTTTTATTTAGTACTAATACTAATAAAGTTGTGTATAAGCGTAATGCTAAATATTGAAAACATATAACTTTAGTATTACCGCTTGGGATGAATCTATGCAAGTTCCTCATTTTTCTCGTCAAAACACTGTCATCGTGAAGCTGCAGTGCCTCAGCACTAACAACAATGATAACACAATGTGGTTTATTTTCTTGTCTATTGTGATACCCTGTTCGTTCACTCCCAACTGAACTAAACTGAAATAACACAATAGCTTGAATGATGTATAAATGAACATTGTTTTTATATCTTGATTTTAACCAGTTGAAAAACAAGTCCATTTCTATTAAAAGTATTATGGTTGTCTTTGGCTAAAAAGAACTTCAAACCGAGAGAAAACTATTTATGACGTACCATTCACATTGTTTTTTTTAAAAATATATTTACTTTGTGGTTAATTTCTACTTCTCCTTCCAAAACAGCTTTCAGGTCTTTGTCTGTTATGCCGTTGTCCTCTGGCGACTTTGCCAGAGTAAATCCCATCGTGTCAAAAACATATACTTGGTTAAGTAAATCAGTTGTATTGCCTTGAATTCGAAGCAACTGAAAGCATACCGTTATATATTTACAACTCAACTTCCATTCCTTAAATGAACTGCCTTTGGGCAATTGCGTTTATCAATCGATGAACACAGCAAATTCGGATATGTTCGGATCGCAATTTATCACATAACAATGTATGTAAAAATCATTTATTTTGATATTGTTTGTATTGTGCCAGCAGGTACCGTAAAATATAAATCAACATTTAAGAAAGTGTTAATTTATTATATTTTAAATGTATGGTTGCCATAAGTGTTACAATTTTACGTCTTAAAGTGATTTCAAGTGATTGATCTTTTCCCGCGTTATTGTGACGTCATTTGAAAAAAAATGTTTCCGGTAACAGTCGGGTCATTCTATTCACAGCTAGGGTAAGAAAGGATTTTTGAAAGGTTTTCTTAAAGCTGCACTCTCGTTTTTCTAGATTTAACGTTTCGAAAACGTTTTAAGTTTTTGTCTTGGAACGAGCCAATTTTTGCGAAAATGCATGAAAACCAGTTATATAAGACTGGTGACAAAAATAGATCGCAGAATTTTTATATTGAAGTTCAAAAATTGGGGTTTTATGCACTTGTCTTTAACCGTCAATAATGGTTTAAGCCATAAAACATTAATTTTCAAACGGAAATATGAAAATCTACGATCTGATTTTTTGTCAGCAATCTTACATCATTGGGTTGCAGATATTTATGCAATAATTTGCTCTTTCCAAGAGAAAAAATAAAAAAAGTTGTAAAAATGGTAAATCTGTGAGAGTGCAGCTTCAAATGAAATGAAACATGTAAAAAAATAATATTGAATGAAATAATGAACTATTGACTCCACACACTTTGACCAGTGCAATTGCTTTCATTTGATGTATTATTTACAAAGTAAGAATGGCAAAAGAGTTACGTTGCCATCGAAATAATATATCAAAAATAAATAAAAGGCAAAAAACAATTAATATAATATATATAATAGTGAATATTTAAACTACCGAATAAACATTATTTAAAATAAGAATGTTATAATACCTTACAATCAAATTAAAAATAAAATAAAAACGTATAACCTTCATGGTTCCCACACCACCTATGTCTTCGGTTTTTACTGATGAAACATCTGAAATGTGCCCTTTGGAAATCGAAACTATCGAATTGATGAACGCCGATTTCCCAGCGCCAGTGTGTCCAACCAAGCATAGGTTGAGCCTAACCTTCCCGAAGTCACTCTTTATTTTTTTTCTTAGATACGATTCAGTCTGCAATGAAACATATTTTAACTTTACAAACCGTGTTTTATTTCTATCATTTCAAACTCTGATGCAATCATGTTATGTAAAAGATAAAGAGCAGTATTTAAGTACGCTTTTGTAATTAACGTTAGTTGAGAATTCCTATCGTGGTATTTGTGTCAACACGGTATTTCTTTTTCACGATGTGGTGTGTCAAACAATAGAACATACTTAAATCATTGTAATGGTTACTTGACTGCCAGCAGAATGCATATACGTCCTGTATAAAACAGTTTTATTTTGCAATACACCGATTAACATATTCTGTATTTACACTTGAACTAATATTACCATTGATATATAAATTAACAAAATTGCTTTATGCTTGAAGCTGGTAAAATGAGTTTATAAATTTAATTCAAAAGTTTATTTCCATGGATTGTTTATGTCATTTAAATCGATAACTTGTAGCTTCCACTAGCCAATGCAATAGAATAAAATGGATATATTTGTTTACTAAATACACTATTCAATATACATTTACTTTATTGTTTAACAATTCAAAAATCATGCTAGGGACTTAATACTGACGTAGAATTGCCATTGGTATTAAAATAATGTCAAACAAACCATTTTATGTATGAACTGCACACATTAAATTGCTTTGCAGTTCATTCAATGCTTTATTGCAAAGTTTAAAAATACAATCAAAATAAACATTTGTACGTTAATCATATTGAACTTAACAAAAAATGACATTCATTTGTCAGGTATAATTACCCTAATAATAAGTAGCACTAGAGATATAAAATTGGTATGTTGTTTATAGTACACTTACCGATGACTTAAGAAAACAGCCGGTCATTCTATTTGACAATTTGCAACGCATACAAGCTGGTAATATTTTTTTCATTAGATTAGCTAATTTGGCTTACCAGAAGTTTTTTATCCATCAATGCACTATGAATATATATCAAATAATGTGACGCCCGACATCATGTTTGAAATTTTTTTGAAAATAGGAACACTTAGATCGCGATAATAAATACTGCATCAATGATATTGTAAGATCATTTTCTGAAAACGTCCTCGATTTCTGTATTAAAGTTTAAACCTCATATTCATTTAATAAATAAATTCATTTGAATGTCGTTTGACATCTAAAACACATTTCAAACCGTTTTGTGAATAAATTACTTATTATATAAGTATATTATAATGCGACTTTTCAAATAAAATTCAGAACAAAAAATCAATGATATTCGTACTTTCACAAATGAATCATTTTCAGTTTTCCTCCATTGTTTGTTGCCCATACTGTACATGTAAATGTTATGAAATATTATTATCTGTTGGCTCAAACGCACGTTAGTTTATACAATCTTGAAGTAGAACCCGCCCTTCCTTTTGCCTTTTTTGCCACGCCTCCTTCTCCCGCCTCTATACAATGTTTTGTTCAATCAATACACATAGTAGATAATTGATCTACCCAAATGGGAGGTTTGAATTAGTGTGGATTAGGTCAAGGTATTTTAGATAAAATTGAATTAAATCAGCTGATAAATATTTCAAACAATGACAAATATTGATGCGCCCCAGCTTTTCTAGTGTATCATTGTTACTTTTAACTATCAAAATAGGTACTTACCATATCCGTTGTGATTTTTTCGTTAACTTGTGTGTTTCTAACTGGTGAGGGCAATTTAGCAATTGATACAAATCTGGTTTATTAATGACAAGCAGACTGTAAAATTTAACTTAACCCTCACCATTTTCCTAGTCTTTTAGCCGCAAAATTCATTTGTTGGACATTCCGGTATTCATTTACCATTCCATTTAATTGTTACTTATATGCATGCTAAAATTCTGTAAAGAAACATAGCAGTTGTTATTTTACCTGAACTCCTGTTCTGAGTTCAGTCATAGTTCATCTATAAATTATTGATTATTGTCAAATGATCACCACCATTTTCATATTTTGATTAACATTAACATTTAATGTAAGTTGGTACATTTAATTGTTTTATACCAGTAAACCATTAGGCTAAATTCCAACTATTTTGTTGTTTACATTTACTTTGGCCGCCATCTTGGTTTTCTTAGAAAGGTCATTTGGGTCGATCGAGGTCACAGAGTTCCAAGATCATTCGTTAGGAATTTTGGTCGACCTTTGGTAGACCGAACTTGGTTTGATCGACCTCAGCGTCCGTTGGCGGGTCGAAGATTCTTTTAAGATTCATTCCAGCTCCATCTTCCTGACAGTAAAGTCCATGGTAAATTTTCGGACATTTTTCTAGTGAAAAACATCTAAATTTTCACTTAAACAGTTTAATACAAACTTTTATATATGGTTTACTAAACACTGTAATGCTGAGAACCGTTTCCAGTTTTTTTGCCTTATACAGCACTGATTTTGCAGTTTTATTAGAAAAGGAACTTCAACTTTCATCTTCGTTGTAAACACAGTACATGTCGGTGGTGACTCATCATTCGGTTAATCTCGAACCATTGTGCTTCATTTTTGTGGAAGACAAGCGAAATAAGTACGATTTCTTTTGGAACTGCTAAGCTTCTGGGTGTCATTTGATTTGTTGTTGTTTAACACTTTCAACTGGTATTATATTTAACCGATTGCAGCAATAAACAGTAAAGTGTTTTTGGTTTCGGGTTTTCTTTTAAAACCAGTTAAAACGGCACAGAGCAAACGGTCCTACATTTAGAAAGCGACTAACAAGAACACTGTCGCTCGGGCACGCAACATTTTATGGTGGCAGCGGTGGGATTCTTTATTTATTTAAGAATCCTGTGATACGAACTCAGGTTATTTTTACGCTACTGATTTTTATAGACCAGGTTAAACAGAATGGCAACAATTGAATGCGAAAATGCTTCTAGTGACCCCGAGGTGCAAATTAACTTGAGAGCCAGCAGCAACCACGCGGACGGAAAAGATGTAATGACGGCAGGTGAAGACAGCGAACAACTAGTTTCATCTGACCAAGACACTGAACATGAATCACAGTCTGACACAGATTACAGGTATGTGGGGCGACGTTCTCGGGTGGGGCGTAGCAAACGAAGGGGGGAAACAAGGTCTGCTCTTGATGGTTTACAGGGAGAATTGAGAGATCTGGTGGCCGAGGTGAAGGACCTACGTAACAGCCAGTCCGAGATTGAGGCACGCTTGAACCAACCAAAGTCAACCAAGAGACCGGGCTGCATACAACGCCGAGTGCTCCAGCCAGTGACCCTCGCCTTTCAGCAAGCAGCCGCCCTTTCGTGAGCAGAGCCTACAATGATGTGTCAACAAACAGGGCAAACCTCAACGAGAACTCGTATGGTCATAACCAGGGACAACGAGATGCACAGCATGGTGGGGACTTTCTTCAAAGCTCTCATTCGCATTACCCAAATAATTACACTCCTTCAGATTATTTCAGGCCCAGACCAAGGGATCAGGTGAAGGTGCCGCCATTTGATGGGAAGGAGGAGTGGAGAGTGTGGATTACCCGCTTCGAGACGATAGCTGACGACTGAACTGGGGGAGTGAGTTGCGACTGGACCAACTGTTGCAGCGTTTAGAGGGGCAAGCCGCTCAGTTTGCTTTTACTCTGTTACCGCCCGCCGTGCTTCACGACTATCGGGACCTGAAGGCAGAGCTAAACAGTCGGTTCAGAGTGGTAGAGATAACCAAGGCGTTTGCTGCGAAGTTCACACGTAGGAACCATTGAGGCATATGCGGCAGACCTCAAGATGCTCTATGACCGAGCTCACCCCCACCGAGACCGTAAAACTAGGGAAGAGGATTTGGTGCGCCGGTTCCTTGACGGCCTGCTAGACGACGATGCGCGCTTTGAGGTAGAATTTCATAAGGAGCCCACCACGGTTGATTATGCTGTTTATCATGTTGCCACCTTTCTGCAAACAAGGGGCAGTCAGGATGACCGATGGCTAAGGCGACCGATGCGGCGTACGACTGACCGCTACCCCACGTGTGATGAGTGGCCACCCGCAAGAGGGCAGCATGCCGGAAGTAGTTTTAAAGGGGGCTATACTGCCGTTGAAAGGCCGAACAAGCAAGTTAGTGCCAGTGAAGAAGTACTCAACCAGATATTGAGACGCTAAGATGATCTGGAAGGTAAGCGAACAAAGCCGACTCTTGACAACAAAGGGAGGAAACGGGAAGTGGAGTGCTTCAGTGTCACCAAAAGGGTCACTACGCATGTGAATGTCCGGATAACATCAACCAGCGAAACCGAAGCCATTTAAACGGTCAACGGAAGGAATCAAGCTCAGATGGCGATGTCCCTTTAAACGGGCAGAGACCAGCCCTTGCGGCCAAAGGTAGGTCCCAATAAGTAGTTTTGCCGGCCATACACCAGTTTTTTGTAGTGCGGAGGGGAAGCCCTGTATCAGTAATGGGTGGGTGCGCAGACAGAGTTCCAAAGCCCTTGCGGAGGGAGTGTATGTGAAGGGCTCTGTAAATGGACATTTTGTTACATTTACGGCAGATACTGTGGCGTCACGGACAATAGTGTCCAGCAGGGTGTTCGAGCAGTTGGCGCTGGAGACCCGCCCATTGCTGGACAAGACGGTCAGGCTGGTTGGTGCTGGAGGAGCGCCAATAAGAGAGGCTGGACAGGCAAAGCTTAATCTTTGTTTAGGTCCTTTGCAGCTGATGGAGGACGTTATGGTTGCAGACATCGAGGACGATGCGCTGTTGGGGTATAACATCCTTAAGGGAGGTAACGGTCAGCCTGCAGATATCTTGTTAAGTTGTAACAAGATAGTACTAGACGGTGTAAGCATTCCTGTGTTTCAGATCGGAAAGGAGGACAAAACAAGGCGGGTTGTGGTAGCAGAAGATATGACTTTACCTGGCCAAGCAGAGGCGGTGGTTAATGTTTATATCGAGAGGTACGAAGCTGACGATGAAGACATGGCGGCCGATTACGTAGTTGAGCCTACAGAGGCATTTAAAGAAAGGTATCCTCTGCAAATGGCATCAACGTTGGTTAACCTTAACCATGCTCCTACATGTAAGATCCGCATCCTTAATCCATTTCCGGCGGAAGTGACATTAAAGGAGGATGCTGAGATAGGCGTGGCAGAGAAAATTGAGAGAATAGTTACAGTACTTTCTCAGGTGGAACATCAACAAGAGATTGAAAATTTTGTTGCTGCACGCCGAGTGAACACTGCACCAACTGTTGAAGAAACCAAGGCACGGGCTTATAGCACTAAAGCATCTAACCATCCCACTTAATTTCGCTGCTAAACAGATCCACAGAGGGCAAAAGCATTGCAGAAACGGAGGCTGTTGCTAGTATTTTGGCCAAATTTGGTCATACATTTTCTAAAGATGATTGGGACATTGGCCTAACCCATTTAGCAGAGCACTCTATTAATATAGGATACGCGGCGCCCATAAAGCAGCGACCCAGACGGGTGCCCCTCGCCTACGCAGAGGAAGAAAAGCAAGCGATTGAAGACCTTCTTAAGAAGGGGGTTATTAAGAAAAGCACCTCGCCTTGGGCCAGTCCAATTGTTCTAGTACGCAAGAAAAATGGGTCAGTTAGGCCATGTGTGGATTATAGGCGGGTCAATGCGCTGGTGAAACCAGATGGGTTTCCGTTGCCGCGCATACAAGATTGCTCTTGTATTACGGAGCAAGAGCTTCTGGCAGTTGTTTTCTTCATATAATATTTTCGCCAGTACTTGCTCGGTAGGCGTTTTGTGTGAGGACTGACCACCAGGCACTGGTATGGCTATTTGGTCTAAAAGAGCCAAGCGGTAAAATTGCCAGATGGATAAAGAAACTTGCCCAGTACTACTTCACAATAGAGTACCGTGCCGGGAAAAGGATGGGGCATTGTGATGCACTTTCAAGATGCGATACTCCATTGCAGTTGTCCGGAGGTTGATATGATGGAACCCCTCAAGTGTGGACCATGTCAAAAGTGCCTCCGACGGTCAGAGCTGATGACACTAAGAAGTTGACATGGTGAGGAGCTCTCAAGTGACATTCAAGGTACCAAGCACACTCCTAATGAAGATCAGACCGATGTGGCAGTAAGAGCAGCAAGTAATCCAGATGACCAAGAGCCAAGTACATCAAAAGGTATTGTAAAACAGCCTAGGTATGGTGAGGGTCATACTTTGCTATGAGCAACGAAGACGTAGTCGCAAAGCAGATGGAGGATGGCCATATTAAATCTATACTGGAGGCTAAACTTGAGGGAAGGAAGCCACTTCAGAGTGAAATGCTTACTGCAAGTCCAGAAACCAGCTACTATTGGCTGATTTGGGATAACCTTGAAATATACTCGGGTGCACTTTACAGAAGGTTCATTCGAAAGGACGGTAATGGTCAGATGTTGCAGCTTATTGCGCTTCACTCGATCCGGGCGGAAGTGGTCATGCAAGCGCATGACGTTTTGACAGCCGGACATATGGGAATGAAGAGGACCAAGCATCGAATATTGCAAAGCTACTATTGGTTTTGCCTAAAGAGCGATGTGTCTTTGCACGTGAAAGGCTGTGACATATGCGAGTCTGACAAAAAGCCTCCAAAACCCCCGCGTGCCCCTCTTGGCCATAAAGGGGTAGGTGCCCCAATGGACGTCCTCGCACTGGATTACGCTGGACCATTTCCGGTTACAGAGCGGAAAAACAGGTATGTATTGGTGGTCACAGATCTATTCTCAAAATATGTTGAGGTAGTTGCAGTTCCTAACCAGACAGCCGAGACGTGTGCCAGCGTGCTGCTCAACACAGTAGTAAGTAGATGGGGAGTGCCATTGGCATTACATAGTAACCAGGGGGCTGCTTTCGAAAGCAAACTTATGAAAGAGCTTTGTTCCTTGCTCGAGATACGAAAGACCAGAACAAGTGCTCGAAATCCACGGTGTAACGGCCAAATTGAACGGTTCAACCGGTCTCTTCTTAAAATGGTACGGTGCTACCTTGCTGAAGAGCAAGCCGAGTGGGATCTACACCTGGATGTGCTTGCTGGAGCGTACCGCTCAACTCCACATGAAGCGACCAAACTTTCACCAAACCTGATCATGATTGGGAGAGAAACACGTCTCCCAAGTCAGATCATGTTTGGCCATGTAAGGCCTGAAGAGAGCGTAGATGACTTTGAAGTTGACTTTGTTCTCAAGATGCAAGAGAGGTTTCGACGAACACATGTTATGGTCAGGGAGCAACTTCAGAGAAGTGCAGCTCGAAGCCAAGAGATCTACGATGCCCGGTTGTCATTTATACAATACGATGCTGGGGACATCGTATGGTTTTTACATGAGAGTCGACAAGTAGGTGTGACCCCCAAGTTAGAAAGAGCATATGACGGTCCTTTTCCTATCGTGGAAAAACGTTCGTGTGTCAATTTGGCAATTCAACTCGATCGCGAGGGTACCACTAAAGTGACACACCATAATAAACTGAAGCCGTACTTAGGACACCGAGCACCCAAGTGGGTTAAGTCGGTCGCCGCAAAGGCTAAGCGAAAAAGTAAACCGCATTGTCCGTCCCCGAACTCGGTAAAGTAGAACATCGAAACTAGCACGCCCGCTGAGTCACCACCTTTAATCTAGCTGTTTTAAAGACCATGTCCATGGACGTTTTTTTAAATATTTTTCAAATACACAAGTTCTCCAACGGAGGTTTAGCCTATAAGTGTTACCACTGCGGCAAGGTAGACCGGAGGGGCAGAGTCTTTGGCCATGTCCTGAAGGAACATGTTCCAGAAAACCGAGTGCCCTACTTCTGCACATTATGACAGTTCAGAAGTGAGGACCGAGAAGTCTTCCTGGGTCACATGGCTAATTATCGACGCCACTTGATTGCCATTGCTGGAAAGAAGAACATAGACTACACCAGAGCGTTAATCAAGTCTCCTAATCCATTCTTCGTTACACAAAGAGACGTGACCCCGATCGACCAGGACGTGGACGGGGTATTCGCTGACCAGGAAGAGCATTCTCTGCCAAGCTGGCTCGAGGAGGTACAGCCATTAAGAAGAATACCGACATCTTCACAGGTACCAATCGCGCAACCGACACCTTCAACACCTCAAACACCTGTTCAGCTCGGCACTTTGGGCTCATCGTTCACCTTAGGCCAGCACACTGGTTTTCTCAACAATTTAGAGTCGCCAGTGAGGAACATTCTCGTCATCACCCTTTCCCCGATGCCATTCAACCAGCCAAACTCCCCTCTTCAAACCCCACCCCGTATTGTTCAACCGCACCCAACATATTCTTTCCTTCCGGTTCCACCAACATTTTCAACCGGTGTTGACACTACCTTTCAAGGACAGCCTAAAGTCATATCTCAGCCACCATCAAGCGCAGGGGAAGACCCAAACAACCAACTCTTGGCGTATGTCACACAACTTACAGGGATAGCCCCAGCTCCGACCACTTCACGTCAAGCAACCCCTCAGCCGACGACTCCTAATTACAAGCATGCCTTTATTGCTACACCCCTGCTTGATGAGCGAGTCGACATACACCTGTCAGAAGCTGAGCTGAATGACCCCCTGCTTCTGCAAGACAATCAGCCAACGCCTGCGCTGTCTACATTCAACAGTCTACCGGTGTGCAGTCAGACATAAGTGTTACAGAGGCAGGGTCCCAGACTGAACAGGACCCAATTGTGTTAGCTCTCAGTGAAGGTTTCAACATCCTCAGGAACTCAATGGACGAAACCACCAAGGCATGCGTAGCCATCTCGAGGAATTCCACTCTTATGCTGGACGAGATGAGGCGGATGGAGAGGCGCCTATACTCAATTGAGAGGAGTCTATCGGATCGAAGAGAGCGGGAACGCAGTGACGCCCCTTCAAGAAATTTGAAGAGAAAACGTAATGAGGAAAAGGAAAATATAACTCCAAAATAACCTAACTGTCCTTCTAACTTACATGCCTTGTTTACCGCCATCCTCAGTCGCCCCTAGTAGTGAGGCCCGCCCAGTGCTGGTTCACCACGTGAGCATTTGGCGGGTACACGACGCGCCTGCTCGGAGAAGTGGGTCCACGTAGCACTGGTGTGGTGCTACCTGGGTATTCGCTGGCTGCGCGTGGGCGGCCAGTCCGTGTATCACATTTGGGCGTTAGCAAGTGTTACACGGGTATAGCCAGGGATCACATATCCGGCACAGGAATACCGAATACGCTAAATCAAACAAACTTTATGGACTCGAAACAATTTTTTTAAGTGTTGTTTTTGCTAAGACAGTTTAAAACATTTTAAGAATATAAAACGTATTATATTCATATATATATACAAAACAGAGGACTTTTATTAATTGATGTTCTAACAGTGAATTAACATTTAAACCCAATGTACTTGGGTTGTGTGACTAGGGGTGATGGACATTGGACGTTATTACCTGATCTCATTGAATGTGTATGTTACAGTTATTAAGTTTTTGTGTTCTTCAAAGTTTATCTAAGTTGTGATTATAAAGTTTAACGGCAGCAGGAGCTTAGAATCTCTGTCGAGGGGGTATTGATGCGCCCCAGCTTTTCTAGTGTATTATTGTGACTTTTAACTATCAAAATAGGTACTTACCATATCCGTTGAGTTTTTTTCGTTAACTTGTGTGTTTCTAACTGGTGAGGGCAATTTAGCAATTGATACAAATCTGGTTTATTAATGACAAGCAGACTGTAAAATTTAACTTATAACCCTCACCATTTTCCTAGTCTTTTAGCCGCAAAATTCATTTGTTGGACATTCCGGTATTCATTTAACTATTCCATTTAATTGTTACTTATATGCATGCTAGAATTCTGTGAAGAAACATAGCAGTTGTTATTTTACCTGAACTCCTGTTCTGAGTTCAGTCATAGTTCATCTATAAATTATTGATTATTGTCAAATGATCACCACCATTTTCATATTTTGATTAACATTAACATTTAATGTAAGTTGGTACATTTAATTGTTTTATACCAGTAAACCATTAGGCTAAATTCCAACTATTTTGTTGTTTACATTTACTTTAGCCGCCATCTTGGTTTTCTTAGAAAGGTCATTTGGGTCGACCGAGGTCACAGAGTTCCAAGATCATTCGTTAAGAATTTTGGTCGACCTTTTGTAAACCGAACTTGGTTTGATCGACCTCAGCGTCCGTTGGCGGGTCGAAGATTCTTTTTAAGATTCATTCCAGCTCCATCTTCCTGACAGTAAAGTCCATGGTAAATTTTCGGACATTTTTCTAGTGAAAAACATCTAAATTTTCACTTAAACAGTTTAATACAAACTTTTATATATGGTTTACTAAACACTGTAATGCTGAGAACCGTTTCCAGTTTTTTGCCTTATACAGCACTGATTTTGCAGTTTTATTAGAAAAGGAACTTAAACTTTCATCTTCGTTGTAAACACAGTACATGTCGGTGGTGACTCATCATTCGGTTAATCTCGAACCATTGTGTTTCATTTTTGTGGAAGACAAGCGAAATAAGTACGATTTCTTTTGGAACTGCTAAGCTTCTGGGTGTCAATTGATTTGTTGTTGTTTAACACTTTCAACTGGTATTATATTTAACCGATTGCAGCAATAAACAGTAAAGTGTTTCTGGTTTCGGGTTTTCTTTTAAAACCAGTTAAAACGACACAGAGCAAACGGTCCTACATTAAGAAAGCGACTAACAAGAACACTGTCGCTCGGGCACGCAACAATATATAACGAAATGGTTGGATACCTCTACTTCAGGGAAAGATTCGAATACTGCGTCAGCCGATTTAAGAAAGAAAGAGAACAGCGTGGAAAACAATGAGATACTTGCTTTGTAAAAAGCGATGAACAAACGATAGGCGATTTTGTTTGTAACAAATGTCGGCTTAAATCTAAATCTATTCCAGGTCCGTAATTGAACGTGTTTATTGTTTAGGGACAGACGGTAGAATTTCGAAAATCCATACACATAATTGATATACTAAATCCTTGTCATATCTGTATATTTTTAAATAGCTGGTTTGAATCCTGCAGTTAAAAAAGCAATTTACACTAGATTCGAAGAGCACAATATACATTTATCAAGAATGAGCAAAGTATTTCTGGAGAAAGAATTGAACGGAACGGGAGATTAAAAATCATGTTATTACCTGTAAGCGGATTCAATGTAGTCCAGCTTATTTATTCAAAATATACGTGTTTTCAAACATTAACTGTACAACAAAAAATGCAATGATAATATAAATAAAAAATGAATTGGAATTCATTTTTTGAAAGAAAATTAAAACTAAACAACTTTGAAGGCCGGGTCAAGGTTTGATATTAATGTGCACCCATTGCCCCTTAACTCGAGAAAAAAACATCATCACAGACAAGTTTGAATAGCTTTAGCTAGAATGGTACAGTGTGCTGCACTGTATGATTTTGTTCACTTAGTTTAATATTTAAAGTGTACTTGGAAAATATAATGGAGCACATGCCTGGTACGCTCCCATGAAATGTAAAAGATTGGTGCAAGCATTCATAAATCAAACACCGGTACACAATGATTTGAAATATAAAACGATATGACACTAAACTGACGTTTTATGTAGTCTGTAGCCAATATTTTAGATCAAAGGGTACTTGCACATTTACTTATTATTTTCATTTATTATATCCACTGTATTATGTTAATGCAAGTGTAATGTACAAATTATAGATAAATACTGCTATTTAAACATTTCATCGTGAAATAAACCATTTACATTCGCATTTGAGCTGATTTGCCCAAGAACCATCTCAAAACAGAAAAATTCTCGAGTTCAGATGAAGATTGTAATTACAAATTCCATTGCCAAATTCCAAGGCAACTGTGGTTGATTCTTTACTAAAACATGCTCTCGACAAGAGGCATAAGAAGCAATGAGACACTTGTTGGGCGCATCATCGGTTGACTCCCTTTTTTATAAAGCAGTGAGACACTTGTTGAGCGCATCATCGGTTGTTTGCCTTCTTTTAAATGTTTCCTTTGCTTCTAACACGGTATATTAAGTTGGAAATAAGCAGATGGAAACGTCTGCTATCAACCCTCGATATATCGTCTCCGTTTGTTGTTTTTTCCTCAATCACTTATCGCTGTCTTAAGTAGTCGTGGTGCAGTTATTCTCATACATGTCTCTTGTGCCGTCGATATTTTTATATGATTGTTCCTTCAAATCGTTGTAGTCGCTTAGAAAAAAAGATTCATAATGCTTATAATCGGCGATCAGTAAGTTTGTTGCCCTCCGTCCACGTTTATATTGAATTTGAAGATGTTCATCTAACATCACGCGAATCAAGCGCCATTTGTTTATGCACATCTTCTGTAAATTGTTTGGATCTCTCCATCTTTTACTTGGTAATTACTGGTACGTACCTGGATCGTCATCACCAGAAGGTTAAGGCTGCATATTGAGGTTGTAGGCATAAACATAACTCTGCCAATTCGGAGTAAAGAGAATCTACCCAATCATCATCATCATCATCATCATCATCATTTTTTTTGCGAACAAGAAAAAAAGTGTGTAACCGCTTTCTTACTTCTATTCATGTTCACGATAATTAATAATATAGTTAAAGAAAAATGTTTGGAAGACGTGAGTTCGATAAGGTTATTTCATTGCAACGTTCGGCACTTGTGAACATTGTATCTTATCATTTATAATATACTGCTACATATTCAATGTATATCAATAAACCATATATCTCCGATGTATTTGGTTCTATCAGTGCCCGCAATGTTAATGTTAGGGATGGCAACGAGTAGTAAAATTTGTACTCGAGTACTCGGACAATCTTCCGATCGAGTACTTGAGTATTCGATTACTCGGATAACTTAAATTGGTTTTCGGGAAATACAAGTTCGTGTATACATGTATCGGTCATGTACATCGTGCGTTGGTCGTAATATTTACCATTTAATCTTTAAATAAGACTATCAATATGTACCTTAACAGAAAATCATTAAAAAGAAAACAAATAGTGTTTTATGATTTAAATTTGTCGTTTACATTTCATGTTATACGTATATATGTACTACAATTAAATTAAAAGCAAAACTCGGATCATGTTCGAGCGTCGAGATGATCGGAACTACACTCAATAATAAACATCATTTAGAATTACAACAAAAGAAATTTATTTTTAAATCATTTAGTTGTTTACTCTACGAAATACTATTTAAAATGTTTTTCATACTATAATATTGTTGTTTTCCTCATTAATATTCATTTTTCCATGATTTAGATATCCACCTATCAATTGTGGTAATTATTGCAAAATATACGCCCATTCAGAAATCATTGCACGTAACGGTAACTATTTCACTCGGTAACTTCCATTTTTTTTGGAAACATACTAATTGGTTAATGATTCAATTCTATGGAAGATGTACCTCTATCAAAACTCCGCTAATTGACATCGGCGCTATATGCAAACTAGGGCCCTTTGTTGGCAGTTTGAAACTATCACAACAACTGTCAAAACATTTATTAGGGTCAATTAAGTACACAGAGGGGATTAAAGGGGCCGTTAATTGTCGTCGTATTGGAAACACGAAAGATCTGATACTTACGGCTGTTAACTGTGAATTTGGTGAGTTCTATAAAAAAATTTTTATCGAGAACTCGAGTAGTAATTTGATACTCGGGTAAAATTCGCAACATGTCTCTTTTACCCATCTCTATGCTCAATACGCTGGTCAACTGAATCAGCGCTATTTCTTCTTTCTTCTTTTGAAATTATCTGTTTTAATTCATTAGTTATTAAGTTTGGTGATTACTCCGGTAATCATTTTTTGCAGGTAGTCTGAAATTGGTCTGTTTAACGTTATCATTTTGCGACAAAACAAAATTGTTTGGAAATAAATTACTTGGCACTAACCGAGTAACCACCTCCTTGCTTTTCTGGAGCGAAACAACACCATTGTGAATAAAGAGCTGCCCGGCCAGGGGTCTGAGGCCATACTTCCCTGGGAGATACAGTACGTACAATTTTTACGTACAGTTATATCTGTTACCGACATTCCAAGTATACCACACCTCAACATAGTGCCATTTCAGTTTGAATCGCCAATAAGGAACTATTTAGCTAGGTCGGTACTTGATATCAGAACGTTAATACGTAGGGGGCTTTACCGTACTATTAGATCAGTATGATGACATATTACAGCACTATTCACTATGAACGTGGTCCTGCACAACATAACATAATTTATGTACAAAACCGTTTAATCACCCGCATTTCTTGTGATTGAAATGATAAATCTCGCGCTACGAGCTCCTGTATAAATTCAATTTCTTGAGTAGCGATTGTAGTAACAATTCCTTGTTGCCATTTTGGAGGCATACAAGGTGTAGTAACGCCACTGTTCGGAGCCAGATCAGAGCACCTTGTAGGTCCTGTCCTATACGGCTTACGTGCAGCTTCGTCTCTGCCCGGGGCCACTTGCATGTCCTTTCTTAGAAGGATTACGTAAAGCTAAGCCACTGCCAGGAATCACTTGCAGATCCTGCCCTACACGACCAATGTGTAACTTTGCCACTGCCCCGAGTCACTTCCATGTCCTGGCCTACACGACCTACGTGTAGCTAAGTCACTGCCTCTAAACATTAGCAGACCTAGTCTACGCGGCCTACGTGTAGCTAGGCCACTGTATATAGCCATTTGAAAGTACTGACCAGAACGGCTTACGTGCAGCTACGCCACTTCCCGGAGTCATTTGAAGTTCATGACATATACGGCCTACGTGCAGCTACGCCACTGCCCGAAGCCATTTGGAAGTAATAACATTTACGGCTTACGTGCAGATACGCCACTGCCCGGATAACGCGAATGATCAAAACAAAGACACAAAAGTACGAAGATGAGGGGACGAAGACAAAGATGCAAGTCCTTCGCTCAGTCGCCTTTGTACTTTCCCAGGTTCGCCTTCGTGTCTTTGCTCCCTTCGCATTCAGTTTGCGCAAGCACCTTACAATTATTTAAAGACAAATTTGACGAATCATTTTATTTCTGCGGAAATAATCAACTTTTGATGTAAGGGAATCAACCCCGTCTGCATTTATTCCATTTGTGGGTATTAATTGCCTATCTTTGGCTAGGCGTATTCTATTAACGATAAATTCAATTGTACAGGGTGTTGCAGATTCTAGAAACAGACTATAATTTATATCTTATCTCTTTGCATGCTAAGTATTCCTGGTCAGTCTGTTGGTGTACATTGTTCATAATAAATAGTTAGAGCACACTTGTGTTTCTTATTTATTATGTCACATTAGTGAACATTGAACACACACACACACATACACCACAACAAGGAAAACAAAACACACGGGTTCCTCATTTTTAAGAAACAGACATTGAAACGTGAATATAACAATTAAACTAAAAACATTTCCTTTATATCGATTCACATTTTTTTACTGATTCCATCAAGTGTGTTTAAATTAATCGCAGCTCAGTACTTCGTATATTGAACCATAAAATAATTCACATTACATATTATTTTAGAAGTTTGTTCTTCCGCCTAATTATTTTTCAATGGATTCTTTAAAATGTTATGTTTTAAGGGGAATAAATTGTATAAATGTTATTTTCTGTGATAATACCAGAATAAAAGCGCTGAAATTGTTAAAAGGCTGTTTGAGCAACAAGCGTGGTTTAACTTGTTCACATTTTTGTTCACATGCAATTTAAATCGAATGAAAACAATAAGCTGAGTCGCCAAAACCTGCAAGTGCCTGGCATTACTTAAATGGCAAATTTAAATTGATGATTTTGTAATCCAATTAGCTATTTTTATGACAGTATCTGATAAACGTATATGTATAAGGATATATGAACATTGCTTTCATCTCGGAAAGTTATTGCTTGTGTATATTTAATTAAATAATTAAACCAGAGTATGTATCTATAATAATGTATTTCTTCTGGCACTTCTGTAGTTCTCACCAAGATTAATGTAAGATTCTCTGGCAAATCACACAATATTTTTGCAAAACACAAGAAATCGATGGTTATTGGAATGTTGCAAGTTTTAATTACCCATAGCCAAAGCATTGCTTTAGAACTAAAATAGTTGCGCTACCCTTCTTTAATGATAAAAAGACGACGAGATCTTGATAGGAATGCCTTGAATGAAAATACCTGCGATTTGCAACATTTATACCATGTTCGTCAATCATAAATGATTGTAAAAAAGAAGGCGACAGGACGAATGAGCGAGAGTACGAAGGCGAAGGGGCGAAAACACAAAGGCGAATTCGCGAAGGGGGGACGACGAAGGAACTAAGCTACCTTCGATTCTTCGCTTCTTCGCCTTTCTTACTTTCGCGTTTTCACCTTCATTTCTTCGCCTATAAGCTCCATTGTACTTTCGTGCCTTCGCACTCGTCCTTTTACCAAAGACTGTGAGTACGTACCGAAGTGTTCTGCATTCAAAGACAGAAATGTTTGTTTATATATCTATACGTCTATTAACATTGTTTGTATTCAATTGGACGTATAAATTCAAAGTATTTCCATGTATAGAGGTTTATTTAATGTTCGTTTTCTCATAATATTTAAATGATAGCTTGTATAAAATATTATGTTGATATCACTTTTGTATGAACTATATTGTCATCAAAGTGTATTTGTGAAGTGGACGAAATGTCTCCACGTTAAATCAATAAGTAAATAAGGTGCGATGAGTATCAGGGACAGGTCTACCAATGTACGGATACAAACTTTAACACCTTCCAACGGATCATTAGGGGTAGACATTGATATTCTGTTAGGAATGAAGGCACCCTTAGGTCTCATAGAATGGACCTAATGTGTCGTCAACTTTCACTCAAAGCAACTATACCGTTGCTTATATATCTGTTACGATCACGGGAAAAACAATATTTTAAAGAAGACATTTCATCGCTTATTCGGTAATAGATGCCAAATTTGTTTTATTGATCAAGCGAGTCAAACATTGGTTAAAAACGTATGATGGACGAACAAATGTTGGGATGTTGATGATAGATTTCAACTGGTTTATGCAAGATAAACACATAACTGAGAGACTTCCACTGTTGAGATGGTACATGTATTCATGAAATCAAACGATGGAAAATTTGAAATATCCTCGACTTTCATTGACCTTTAAGAATACGAATAACAGATAGGATGTCTTCGAAACTTCCTAGACAAGGGCTGGGCATGTTGGCACTCGGCCAGAACACTTTAGTTATAGTTAGATGACTTGAAGTGAAATCTTAATTTGTAAGACTGAATTGGGGAAGGGGTGTCTAGGCATTGGTCCTATACACAAAACGAGACACTTTATCAGGGAATGGGGGACACGGATTTTATTTTTGCGGATTTTTTAAGTGGGAGACAAAATGGCGGATTCTTATGCACGTGCTCTCCGTTCTAATGAACATATTTTATTCGCACTATTTTAAACCGCATAATACCAAACAACCCATTTTGTAACACCAGCGCATTATTTCTAATTTACATATCATGTCAAAAGCAGAATTAACAATACCTTTTCTCGATTTGAGATTCTACATGAGCATAAAATTAATATTGTTTAGATCTTGGTACTGGTATTGGGTTTCCCAAGAACTGCCATCTATTTGTAGTGTACATTGGTATAATTTGATGTATTTATTATGCCTTCTATAATATTTGCTTCGTTATTTAAAGTTATGCCCAAAGTTCCCTTGCAAAACAAATATGCAAATCACATAATAGCGTCATATCCATCTCATTAAAAAAAATATGTGTATATGTATGTTTACAGGTACACATGCGAACTGTATATTTTGTGGTTGAAACAACAATTCTGGTAATAAAGATGAGTGCTGAATATAGGCGTGTCTGCTTTTTGCGTTTTTATTTGAATTACTAATTGGTCTTGTTAGGCAATATCGAGGCTCAATCTAATAACATACAAACGTATCGTATCTATTTCCACAAATATCCTGATGTATGACACTAGGTATAAAACAAACCTAAGCTGCTTTATTTTTGAATTATTGCCCTTTGTTAATAAGCATACCTATTTTTTTCCGGAGCATAACTTTAAGGTTTTGATCTCAGTTTGAAGAAATGTAATGCACATAAACCATAACTCTGGGTCCAGATATGACAATGTGTGGCAGCACTTGTTATACTATATTTTAACTTACCTCCATTTTTCGGGTATTGACATCAACTGTACAAAAAACAACATTATTTTGTGTTTGGTCAACTCAATCAAAAACTGTGCATTACTCTTAAAAATCAAATTAAATACTTTATTTTTCCGATGTTATAATCCTTATTTCTTTTCTTTATAGTAAGACAATTAGCTTAATTGAAGTCATCTCATCGACATTGGTAATTTAATGAGCATAAAATACTCCCAGTTGTATTCTTGTCGTACATAAGTGTGTAGAAGTTAGGGCATATGTTGTACGGTCACTTTGCCGTGTCCTTTACAAAAGAATACCCCGGAGTTGTGCGCCTAGTGTATTGTTCTCTTATGATACTTATGCTGATATATAGGAGATACTATTGAATAAAGGGAAGGAATTAAACGTTCGTTATCCAACTTACTTTATAAGGACAAAATGTTTATGTGAAATTATTCAGGTACGTGCATGTGTTCAGACATTTTCTTTAGATAATGAACTGTTTTTTTTCTGCAACGAACCTCACTGTTTTCATTCTCATTGAAATGTAAAAAATGTGTATCTCCTATTGATTTTGGTATTTATTGTTTTAGTATGGGTCTTTATTTTTATATATACCCATCATAAATCCACACGCAATACATGTCTCAAAATACGGTAGTCCGTATTCCACTCCAGTGCAATACGGCCGTATTTTACCCTTGTGGCGTCACGTCAAAACAAGTATCGTTGCGCGATGTTGAAATGATGTCATGAATCAAAATAGTGCGTCGTTAAAATGACATTTATCATAAAAACATGTGGCTCTTAAGTGATCTAACCAGTAATGTTTATAATGAAAGGGTTATTAGTTCTGCTTTTTTATCCGGAATGTCGTATTCGACTCTCGTGGATGTTTGCAGATTTTGATTTCACTTGGTTAGCCCAAAAATCCACTCGAGTCAAATACAACCTCCCTGATCAAAACGCACTAACTCACTAATAACCCTATTATATTGCTAATGTTTTAAAATATTGAAGGATTGCATACTTACGATTATGTCATGTCCTGCGCTGTGATATCTCTTTCCATCTTTTTGTAAACGTGTTTTGACGTTAAACTTGGTACTGCATGATAAAAAAAAAATTGGCATCTGTAATTTGTATCGCTATAGATTGATTGGTTGTACTGCGATGAAGGACCAAAACGCACTATTCAAGACAAATTCTTATCAAAATTCAACACATTTCAAACTAGGATTGAAGATTCATGCAATGCCGCGATGGAAGGATTACAAGGTTTATTTTCTCACCATTCTTTATGTTATGATTACATCGTTACATATAAATATTTCTTGCGTTCAAGGTGTTTATATATACGTAAGTATATATATTTATATACCTTAAAGTAAGATATTCTACTGAAAGACTTCGAAGTTGCACGAGCTACTTTAAAGCATTACAGTAACAGGTACTGTATTCTACTGATTTTTTATGCCAAGCACTTTTGGGAAGCCTGACATTACGGTGACTATTCATATGAATTTTAATGTATTCTTTTTAGTTAGTGATTTTATTTTTAGATTGTAAATCGGTTGTCTTAGTGGTGTTCCACCGGATTATCGAAGCTTAACTAAGGAAAACATCGATTACGGCTAAATTTAAAGCCATGTTAGAGTCTGGAAAACCATTTACGCTGGATTCGACGAATACAATATATATTTATCAAAAACGGACGAGGTATTTTGAAAGGAAAAACTCAAAGGAAAGGGGGGTGAAGAATCATGTTCTTAATTTTCAACCGACATTCTATGTGTTGTAGGTTTTTTTAACATGTACATGTTTGCAAACATTGACTGTTCTACAATAGTTTCAATGGTTACAATGCATATACAGAATATATTTGAGTCAGTTGTGTGAAAGCTAATTAAAGCAAAACGAAAAACCGTAAATAGCACATCTGAACACTTTACCGTGTACCGTGGTAAAAGTGTTGGGTTAAGTTAACCAGTTAAAGACAATGACTCCTGGTTAGTAGAATGTTCGAAAGCGGCCACTCAAACACACGCTTATAGATGTATTCTATTATGAGTGCGTGTGCCTCGATCAGTGTCCCGATAGTTTTCATTGTGTTATTGAAGAGTCTACATGAAAATATATAAGATTAAATGTAACTCATTCCGAATCGGATGGCGTATAGGAGACGTCTAGGAGAAGTCGGCTGCTCTACGGATGGATACACCGTGATACGGTTCGTCTAAACCGGTATACAGACTGATACCTGCGCAGTTTTCTTTCCAAAATTAAAACAAACTCGTTCAATATAAGTGTGTGTAAACCACGTGGTAAATTGCGTCATAAATGCTACGTTGGAAGGCAACATAAAAAAAAAGACTTTAAACAAAAGTAACTTCACTATTTCTACTATTTTAAATGAAAAAATAGTGTAATATACGCAGCTTACGGACACCAGCCTTCTGTCTTATACCAGAATATGATTGAGAGTTTAGTTTCTTAAAACACTTCGACAAATCTTTTCACAGAACGTTTACTGCAACTAATCACCTTACCAAACTCCAGTAATAATACGAAGGCGGTGCTCTTTACGCGGCATTGACTGGCCTTTGTTTCAATTAAAATGGTAAAGTTAAGGAAAAGTTATCTTTGTTTTAAGCAAAACATTGCCTTCCGGTGTAGCATATATGACTTAATTTGTCACGTGATTTATAAACACACACTGTTAAGACACTGCATTTCAAAGTGCAGTAAAGTAGCCAATGTTACGACGATGCAGGGAACATAATCATATTTCTCTGGGACGTTAACCGGACAAAATAGATACACCGATAAACCTAAATGTCATAAGAGTATGACCTCAATATCATTTCGAATCAAAACCTCACCGTACAGACTACTTGCTCCATATGTTCGCTGTAACCACTTTTTTCGGATGGTTTCAATCATTTTCAATGTCCTGTTGTTGTTTTCAGAAGATGTCTTTGTCAAACTATTGATCAATATTAAAGGTGATTTGATTTGCACAGAACAATTTCAAAACAGAATGAGTGTCAAATTCAGATTCAAAATTATAATGCAATCTGAACATGTGGATATATTAAGCTCTCTACAAGAGGCATAAGAAACGTGAAGACACATGTTGGGTGCATCATCGGTTGTCTCCCTTCCTTTTAAACGACACAGAAATGATAACCATCAATTTCGTTTGCTGATCACACTATTTACTTAGGAGTTTGCTAAATGAAATTAAAAAAAAAAACAGGTTGAAGCTTCTTGTTTTCATCCTTCAATATTTCCCCACGGCCTTTTGTAAGGTTTTGCCTTAACCCATGATACCGCCAATATGTTGTTGTATTCGTCTTCCTTCTATCGTTTGCGTCGCTTAAAAAGCATTCATGACATATTGAGCTGTTTGATGCTCCTTTAGCCGTTTGAGATGCTTAACATCTGCGATTTGTTCTGTCACTCGGAAAAGCTGTTGCCCTCCGTCCACGTGTATCCGGTATTTGTATGGATCTCTCCAACGTTTTCCTTGATATAAAATGATACATACACTAAATATAATCGTGTAGAAAGTGCAATGCGGAGAAGTTTTCACCATGGTGACTTATCCGCGAGCTAACTTCCGTTTCAGTTGTTTTTAAAATTAGTGTCTCTGATTGTTATTTTGCTTTCAACATAGTGTTTTAATTATGATCGGAAAATAGAACGTTTGAATTACGCGCAGACTATAATTAAATGCCTAGTTTAAGCCTTCTATAAGTGAAAACCACGCTTTTCACCAAATCCATGTACAGTACATAACTTATGTGTATTGATCTTTATCTTAATTACCTCGTTATGCTTATCAGATCTCCGATCTGAGTGTCCAGCTGTATATTTATAGAGGTTTTATTAAAGAAATGGACAACATATCTTGTCTTTTAGTTGTTGTTGTTGTTTTCAAATGATAACAATATTATTTTTACAATGCCTTGGATTAAGAATAAGAGTTTTGTTATATATAATAGCTCATTCTTATAATCTAACCAGGGTGTTTCACACTTTGTTTGTGTTTATCAATTGTTGCCATGCATTTAAAATGGATTTAAATACATGTTACATAACCTTTTAAAAACTTATTATTACTGTTACTGTCTATTTACTGTTATTTGTTTATTCTCATTCGGTTGAATTAAAAGATACATTAGCTATGTATATTGTTTATATGTATTAGTGAGATCCTGTGATTATCTACTGGAAAATTGTCAACCCTAAATGGTCCTCTGAGGCCAATAAACCAACACGTAGAAAATGGCCCCTGCTGTGACACCAGGGCATTAAACACTCAATCCTTTATCTAGGTCTTTGAGGTCACTCTCAGGGTCACAATCGTTATTACTGTAATCGCACGAAAAGCAAATTGTCCTTGATAGTTTTGTCAGTTTGTCTTATTTTTGTTGCAAAACCTGCGCCTCGATTGTCAACTAAAATGCCTACTGATTAAACTGTTAAAAAACTAAAGCGTAGCGTCATCAATGAAAGTTACTTTCTGGATTTATGTCAGACTGAACTTTTCAGCACAATCTGGCAGCTTGAGTTACTTGAACTTGCCAAACTAAACTTATTCTGCAATGATTTGACCTATTTGCATGCAAACTAACATATAATTTTTAGATCTTCAGGACGCTTAAAATCAGTATTTTATATGGGAAGAAAAGTTTCCTAGAATGAAGAAATGATTGAAAAATAATGCTCATTATAAGATAAACACAATCAGTTTAAAAGAATGAAGCAACCAAACTGCGTATAAGCACATCAAAAACATTGCAAATGCAAACAAGAATATTAACATGTACAGCATATTGGTTGAAATAACAAATCATTCTGCATCAATATCGTTAAAGATTAAAAATAGCATATAGCCTGATATCGTATCTTGTTATATTACCGTGCCTTGTGTTAGAAACATGAAAGAAACGCATATTTCCGATTTGGTTCTATCAGCCTTACCAAATGGTGACGATAGTTTAATGGTCTTGTTTCGTATAGAGATATCCTGAAGAACATTCGACAGTTTATTTATTTAATGTCGTTTTGTTTTATTTTTTTATTTATTTATCTCCTTATTTGCACAATGATAAAAACATTGCGTATTATATTTTAATTATTGATAAATGTTGGGAGAAGTGTAAGGTTATGTGCAAGTTTAAAGCCAACTCGTCTTCAAGTAAACTATGTATGTTTGGTTCTATCAGCGTCTTTGGTTGGCTCTTTGATTGTACACGGTTAATTCTATAAGCACCCAGTGTTGTTTCTGTAAGTGCCAATTGTTTGTTTTTGTTATTGTCCATGTTTAATTCTGTTATTGTCAATGTTTTGTTCTGATAGCACCTATGGTTGGTTCTGTTAGCATCCATGGTTGGTTCTGTAAGCGTCTTTGTTTGATTCTGTAAAATACCATGGTTAGTTCTATAAGCGTCCATTGTTGGTTTTGTAAGTATCTATGGTTGGATATATCAGCGTCCGTGTTTGGTCCTGTGCTTCTATCAGCGTCCATGGTTGGTTCTGTAAGTGCCCATGGTTGGTTCTGTCAGTGTCCATGGTTGGTTCTGTTAGTTTTCACGGTTGGTTCCATTAAAATATATGGTTAATCATGTCAGCGTCCCTGGCTTGTTTTGTTAGCTTCCATGGTTTGTTCTATCAGTGTTTGTGGTTGGTTTGTAAGTGTCCATGGTTGATTCTGCAAGTGTCCATGGTTTTTTTGTAAGTGTCCATGTTTGATTCTGTAAGTGTTCATGGTTGGTTCTGTTAGTGTCCATGGTTGGTTCTGTAAGTGTCCATGGCAGGATCTAGAATTGCACATGTTTGATTCTGTAAGTTTCCATAGTTAGTTATGTTAGTGTCCATTGTTGGTTATATCTGTGTCCATGGTTGCTTCTTTAAGAGTCCGTGATTGGTTTGGCTAGTGTCTATGGTCGGTTCTATAAGTTTTCATGGTTGGTTTTGTTAGTGTCCATGGTTGGTTCTATTAGTGTCTATTGTTGGTTCTATTGGTGTCCATTGTTGGTTTTGTTAGTTGCCATGGTTGTTTCTGTAAGTGTCCATGGTTGGTTCTGTTAGTGTCCATGGTTGGTTGTGTAAGTGTCCATGGTAGGTTCTATAATTGCCATGTTAGATTCTGTAAATTTCCATAGTTAGTTCTGTTAGTGTCCATTGTTGGTTATATCTGTGTCCATGGTTGCTTATGGTTGTGTATTATTGCAAACATAATTACGATTTCTAAGAGTTAAGACATAAAGTTTAACTGCTAATTAAGATTACTACGCGATCTACTTGCAGCGGACTTAAACGTACCTCTTTTTGAGTATGTAAACCGTCCAAATACATCCGAGGTTGATTTTGAAAAAAATGACCGAGGATTTCCGAATGCTTCTTTAAGAGAGTCCGTGATTGGTTTGGCTAGTTTCTATGGTCGGTTCTATAAGTTTCTATGGTTGGTTTTGTTAGTGTCCATGGTTGGTTCTATTAGTGTATATTGTTGGTTCTATTGGTGTCCATGGTTGGTTTTGTTAGTTGCCATGGTAAGTTCTATAAGTGTCTATTTTTGGTTCTATAAGTGTCCATGGGTAGTTTTGTTAATGTCCATGTTTGGTTCTGTCAGCTTCCATTGTTTGGTTATGTGAGTGTCCATGGTTGGTTCGGTTAGTACCCATGGTTGGTTTTGTTAGTGTGGGTTATATTGGCGTCCACTTTTTTGTTCCATTGATGCCCATGGTTTGTTTCTATTGGCGTCCACTTGTTTTGTTTTATTAGTGTCAATGGTTGGTTCTATTGGCGTACACTGGGTTTGTTCTATTAGCGTCCATGGTTTGTTCTGTAAGAGTTTATTGTTTATTCTGTTAGTGTGCATGTTTGATTTTGCTAGTGTCCCTGGTTGGTTGTGCTAGTGTCCATGTTTGGTTCTATTAGTATCCAAGGTTATTTTTATTAGTGTCCATGGCTGGGCCTATCAGCTTCCATGGTTGGTTTTGTTGTTGTCCATGGTTGGTTCAGTTAGTGTCTATTGTTGGTTTTGTTAGTGTCCATGGTGGTTTGTAAGTATCCATTGTTGGTCTTTTTCACCGTGGTCGGTTCCATTGGTGTTTGTATTGTTAGTGTCCATGGTTTGGCGTGTCAGTGTCAATGGTTGGTTTTGTAAGCGTTAATGATTGGTTCAGTAATTGTCCTTTGGTTGGTGCTATTAGTATCCATGTTTGGGTCTATCAGTGTCCATGGTTGTTCTATAAGCGTAAATGATTTGTTGTGTTAGTGTCCTTGGTTGGGTCTCAAATCTTATGAGCATCTGTTGCAAAATGGCAAAATGGGTCAACGGCTTATAGATCAAGGTAAAATGTTCTCCCTACCCGCCAAGCCTTTTTTCATCATATAAACTACAACAACAGCAACAACAACAAAAACAACAACAACATCAACACCGACAGTATCAGCATTGGCGGGGGGAGGGGTGTCAATGATTTAATGTTAGATCATTGGATGTATTTTGCGAACATGGAAGAAAGTGTGTAATCGCTATCTTAGTTCCATTCATGTTCACGATATTTAAGAATATACTCAAGGGAAAATGTTTGAAAGACGTGGGTTCATTCGAAAGTAATATGCGGACATATTACAGCGCTATTCAATTACAACTCTTGTGATTAAAATGATAAAACTCGTGCTACACGCTTCTGTATAAATTCTATAAATAGGGTAGGTGGTGTAGTTACTTTAACTTGTTGCCATTTCGGTTCATGTCATTTTTTGCAAGTCTCGGAAAATATCAGGCCCAAGACTACAAGTCTATATGAATCAAACGGCCGGAGTCGATTGCAGGTCAGGCATACAATGTATATGTGTCTATGTCTTTGTGTCCTTACGGCACTGCCTGGAACAACGTCACTGTACAGAGCCAGATCCTGTCCTAATAGCCTAACGGCGAGCTACGTTACTGCCCGGAGCCACTTGCAGGTTCTGGCCTACACGACCTATGTGTGGCTACATCATAGTCCGTAGTAACTTGCAGGTCACGACCTACATGCATATGTTGCTACGCTTCTGCCCGAAGCCACTTGGAGTTCATGGCCTACAAAGCATATGTTTAGCTAATACCTCCTAACATTTGCAGTTATGACCTACATTGCCTTTGTGGAGCAACGCCACTGCCGGTAGCAGATTGAAGATCCTGACCTACATAACCTTTGTGTAACAACAGAAATGCACGGAGCCACTTGAAGGTCCTTACCTTAACGGCCTTCATTTAGGAACGCCACTGTCCGGTGCAAATTTCATATGCCGTCCAACAAGGCCTACATGTAGCTACGCCATTGCCCCGAGACACTTGCAGGGCCTGTCCTACACGCAAACGTGTAGCTTCGCCAATGACCGTAGCCACTTAATGATCCTGACCTGCAATGCCTTTGTGCAGCTTCTCCAGAACCCGGAGCCACTTGCAGGTCCTTATCTACACAATCTATGTTGAGCAACGCAATTGCTCGGGGCCACTTGAAAGTCATTTTCTACGAGGCTAAGATTTAGCTACAGAACTCCTCGGATCCACTAGCATGTCATGGCCGACAAGGCCTACGTGTAGCTACTAGAACACTTCTAAAATACGTCGTATTTCTACTTTGTGTCTTTAACTTTGTACTTTTCTACTTCACGTTTTTGCCTTTGTGTCTTCGCTCCTTCGTCTTCATACTTCCCTTTTTCGCCCCTTCCGTTTGCGCAATATATAGTAAGATATACGGACACCATGAACTGGTTTTATTAAAGGTATTTCGGATTTTAGTTCAAAACTAAGCAGTATTAATGCATTTGACTATTGTTTTATCGAGTCAGGCGATTAAGACAGTAATGCTTTACACTCAGAACAATTCCTAAACCATTTACATATCCAGCCAATAGGTATATTGTGTTTCTCAGGTGTTTGACAATTATTTTCTTTCATTTGGGTGTGACATTTTGAAAGTAAGGAACCCGATCTAGCTATACCCCCAGTCATGGGTCCTTCACTAGATTGCTCAGGTGTTCGACAATTTGTAAGTTCTTTCTCATTTGCCAAATTGCAAAGCAAAGTGACAAGAAGGAATTATTTTCAGAGATTCCGATGTTGGGGGGGGGGGGGGTGAGCTTATTTACCCTCGCCATCGGGTTATACCCATTCGGCGAGCACGCTACGTTTTACAGTATTTCCACAGATTTAATAACATTTACAACATCTCGTCTTTAATCGTAGCGTGGGTGCTTTGGACTGTATATATAAAAATATTCCTACACAGTATGTATAAATCTCTGGTTAAAAATTCAATATTTAAATAATATCTTAAGTATCTATCACATACGCATTAAAATCAAACACTTCAAATACATCTATACAAACATTTTAGGCTCAGCCTACATTTTTTTAAAAAGATGTCTAAATTTTAAAATTCTTTACAATGGTAATTGTTTATATTTACAACGTATCCTTGGCATTATAACAACTAGCTAGTGAGAAATTTTATTTATTTTTTAAATGACAGATTTCTCACTAGTTAGTTTCCTAAACCACCCCCACCAGAGATGGGGCGGTATATGCTGGTTTGCACTGAGGACTATGCCTCAGTGAGTTTGCCTGGATTTTTTTTTTCCTTTTTTCTTTTTCTTTTTTTCTTTCTCCTTTGAGTAAGTTCTTTTTTTTCTTGTTTATAATACAACAGCGATATTCAATAAAAAATTAAAAAAATAAAAAATAAATAAGATAAAGAAAAGTGTGTTATACATGTATATATAAGTGTCCAACTGTTGTTGTTGTTCTTTTTTTTTTCTTTTTTTTGGACTAGTATCGCTGTGTAACCAGGCAAACCAGGATGGAGAATATAACAATTCCCAGCTTAAGACTCCATCCTATGGTGTTACAATATGTGAAAGCGTTGCCAAGGATTGATTAAATTATGAAATAAAATATAGATTGGTTGATCCTCCAGGGTGTATTTAAAATATCGCTATTTATATTAGAGCCGTTTCCGGATGGTAGTTTAGTACTGGCATAAACATGGAGATTATCGCCCTTGGTTAATGGCGGGCACGTGCTTTTTGCTCTAAGCAATTTTTAATTACTTAGTGTACAACAGGATTATTCTAGTTTTTTTTGTGTGTGGATTTATAACACAATGGCCAGCACTTCTAACAGGTTTTCTCCTTTGTGGCAAAGTGAAAAGAAGCGCAAACGTAGAGGGACAAGTGCTTCATCATGTCCGGACACGTGTCCGGATATCGGCCAGTATGATGGCCAGCGTGGTCATCATGGTGGACGTGGCACCCCATCTGTATTCCCTGAGACGGCACCACCGCGTAGGGAGTTTACTTGTATGTCGTTGGACAACAAACTCGACTGTTTATTTGACCTCATCACTTACACAAGTCCAATTCACAATAAATTGGATAATATTGAGCAATGTTTGTTTCACACAAAGGCTACCACCGATGTCATTGAGAGCCGCCTTCGCCTTTTGGAGTACAAAAGTATAGATAACGAGGCCAGGATGTTGAAAGGGAACTTAATTTTCAATGGCATTGCCGACCCAAACGGGGCCGAGAACTGTGTTGACACCATCCGTAAGTTCCTTAGTGAACGATTGTTTGAGGACGTTTCTAAAATCGGAATAGTGCAGGCGAACAGAATCGGCCGCCGGCGTGGTGGCCCGGGATCTCGCCCAAGAGGTGTGCTTGTGACATTTTCAGACCTCTGTGATGTCAATTTTATTATGAGCAACGTTGGGAAACTCAAGGGCTCCCCCTACAGTGTCATACGGGACTACCCGCTTGAAATTCGCACTGCCAGGCAGCAGCTTTGGCCGGATTTTAAGGACGCACAGAAAAGATGTGGTCCTAGAAATGTCCAATTGCTTTTTCCTGCCGCTCTTAAGGTCAATGGAGATGTCGTTCGTGATTTATTTCCTGGCTGGTATGATATTCTTCGTGGATCGAGGAATGCCAACAATGTTGCTCGTGTCGGTGAGCGTCTGTCCGCCCTCAAGATCGAGTCTGTGCAGCGACAAGTCAGGTTGGCGACATCGTATGCGTCCCAACCCACCCCTAAACCGCCGATGGAGTCTTCACGAGTGACATCCGATGTGGACAGCAGTTCAGGCGACGAAACAGGATGCGAAGTCGACCTTGACCCGCAGGGAGGTACTACTAGACGTACGATGCCTCGCGACGGCACAAGTCCTGTCCTTACAGCCCCCGGCTATCTCCTTAATGTCCATCCAGCCATGAACACACAGGGGAGCAAAGTGTCCACGTCGCATGTATCCAACCCCACGGAGACGGGCCTCAAAAGTAAAGCACCAAGTATCACTTCCGGTTCGAACCCCAATGGCTCCCCCGATATCGAGTTGGCTCAACCTAACAGTATTCCTCATACGGAGAGCTCCAAGCTCTAGGGTTGCGCGGGGAGTGTGGCATTCTGTGACGTTTGTGTAACACGCCCGTGCTCATCTTCGAAACTTCATTGTGCCCATATCTCTTCTGAAGAATTCCAATCTTTGATTAATTCCCATAACGAAACGATGAAAAGTGATTCTGGTAGTATACAGCATCCTGAAAATAGAAATAATAATTTGTCGAATGACCTCTGTTATGATGCTTTAGATTTAAATATTGGCTCACTCAACGTGTGTGGCCTAAAGACAAGGCTTAACTATCCAGAATTTGTTGATCTAATTGAGAATTTTAATATTTTCTGTGTCCAGGAGACTAAAATTGACAATTTTGATATCATAAGTTTGGATAATTATCACTTTTATTCTAAACCAAGGTCACAAAAGTATCTCCGGAAATCCGGGGGTCTCGGTTTCTTTGTTCACAATAGTTTAAATCATAAAGTGGAAATTATCCAATCTAATAATGAATATGTTCATTGGCTAAAGTTAAGCTTATCAAATAACGATTGTATAATAATAGGCAACATCTATGTCCCACCCGATCAGTCTAGATTTTTTAACGAAGACGAATTTTCAGAATTTCAAAATGATGTCTCTGACAAGTGTATAACATACAAAAAGATTTTCCTGACAGGAGACTGTAATGCATACACATCTAATATGCCCGATTTTGAAGATTTTGATGATTTTCTATCAAAGCACTTCAGATTAGACGAAGAAACATTAAGTTCTCTTAATACATCACGAGTTTTAACTGACCTGAATCTGCCATTGTCACGCAATTCACAATGTCGTAAAATTAACAACCATGGATATAAGTTGTTAAATATATGTAAGTCCAACAATCTTTTTTTATTAAATGGACGTCTTGGTAACGATGCCCACTCTGGATATTACACATTTCGTAATAGTTCTGTTATCGATTATAGTATTGCATCATCTCATTTACTCTGTTCGGTGAATGACTTCGAAATAATTGAAGTCGATCCACTTTTTTCGGATGGTCATAGCTTACTGTCAACAATTGTCACTATCGATATTTCCAATACACAAACAAATGTAAACATTACCTCTAGCTCGCGAAATCCAACCCGTCATCCTAAATGGCAGCAGGAAAAACACGAGGAATTCGTGTTCAACCTGAACAGTACCGACAAAGAATCTATTGATAACCGGTTGCGTAATCCCCCACGGTCAAATACGCGATTATTCCTCAATACAATTACTGAAGATATTGCTAATCTGTTCAAAGAATCGGCTTTTAAAACATTCTCTCAAAAAATAAGTAATAACACCTATCCAACAAAATATACATATAGCACGAAAAGGCCGTGGTTCGGCCTACAGTGCAAGAAGGCGCGGTCGCTATACAATAAAGCACGGAAAGCTTATAATATGAATAAATCGACTTCGAACAAAGAAAAATTACATACTGCGAGTAAGCATTATAAAGTTACAATGAATACGTATGTCGCAAAACACAAGCATACAGCAGAATACAAACTTCGAGAACTCCATTCAAAACATCCTAAAGATTACTGGAACCACTTGAACAAGGTTACCAACGTATCTAAACATGAGTCACCCCCTATAGACGATTTTTTTCATTATTTCAAAAAAATCAATGACGTCGTTGACGCGAATGATCATATATCGGATAATAACCACCCGAGCTTCTCTAGCGCCGAAACCGATCTGTTAAATAGGCCAATAGAACATGACGAAATTAACAAAATGATACTGAAAAGTAAGAATGGTAAAACATCGTCGCAGTTTGATAATATTATCAATGAATATTTTAAAGCCTCGCGCGCCGATATGGTGCCAACCTTCTGTACACTTTTCAATATAATTCTTGAAACTGGTATTCTCCCGGATGCATGGCTAATCGGGACAATAAAGCCAATTTTTAAAAACAAGGGTTCTCCTACCGACCCCCAAAATTATAGGCCGATTACCATTCTTAGTTGTTTAGGCAAATTATTCACGTCTATCCTTAATGAACGCATCAACACATTCCTCTATAATAATAACTTATTAAACGAGAACCAAGCCGGATTTCGCGCAAATTATTCAACCTGCGATCATATTCTTACATTGCATTTCCTTATAAGTAAACTAAGGGCCCAGAAAAAGAAACTGTTTTGCTCATTTATTGATTTTTCTGCCGCATTTGACTCTGTCTGGCGAGCTGGCCTGTGGCATAAGCTAATGCAAACTGGCCTACAAGGTAAAATCCTCACAGTCATAAAAAATATGTATAATGATATAAAATCATGCGTTTCCATCAATGGGCATCTGTCTCCTATGTTCCCAAGCTTTTGTGGAGTTCGTCAGGGAGAAAATCTTTCTCCGATTTTATTTTCTATTTACCTAAACGATTTAGAAGAATTCCTTAAAAGAACATGTTCTAGTGTTTCTATAGAAGTAGATGCTAATGAGACAATTATGTACCTTCAGTTACTTATTCTCTTGTATGCTGATGACACTGTACTTTTTGCAGACAATGAACGTGATTTTCAAAAAAGTCTTAACTGTTTCCAAGACTACTGTTTGCAATGGAAACTAAATATTAACCTCTCAAAGACTAAAATAATTGTCTTTGGTGCCAGAAATCTAAAGAAATTTAACTTTAGCATTGCTAACCAAGCGCTAGAGATAGTCAAGGAATACAAATACCTAGGTGTATATTTCTCGTCCACCGGTAGCTTTTTATACTGCCGTAAATATTTAATAAGCCAGGCTAACAAAGCAATGTATGCTCTATTTCTTAGAATTAATAACCTAGACTTGCCTTTGGACATACAACTGAAGCTTTTTGATTCTACCATTGTCCCGATTCTAACGTACGGTTGTGAAGTCTGGGGTTTTGAAAACCTTGATCTGTTGGAGCAACTTCACTGTAATTTTTTGCGACGGATTACATATACTAGAAAAAGTACTCCACGGTACATGCTCTACTCGGAACTGGGTAGATACCCCCTTAACACCATAGTTAAAACCAGAATGATTAGTTACTGGAGTAAACTCGTTTCATCCCATGACTCGAAAATAAGTTTTCTGATATATAAAGGCATTTTACATAGTAATAATTCAGCCTGGACCAGTTACATCAAGTCAATACTTGATTCAACGGGTTATTCATACGTTTGGCATAACCAAACAAGAGTACCTGTAAAACATATCAGTAAACTTGTGAAATCTAACCTTGTAGACCAATTTCAGCAAAACTGTTTTGAACAATTTAATCTTTCGTCTAAGGGTAAAATGTATTCTCTGTTTAAGTCTGATATTAAATTTGAGAAGTACCTTAATATTTTACCCAAATCTCTACGTTTTACATTCTTGCATTTCCGCACTAGTAATCATAAATTCCCTATCGAAGTCGGTAGATGGAGACAGAAAGCTGTACCACATGTCAATAGAAAGTGTACGTTTTGTAATCTAAACGATATCGGTGACGAACTGCACTATTTACTTACATGTCCATTTTTTAATCCTACCAGAAAACAATACATAAGTAGTCGTTTTTACTCAAGACCTAGTGTCTTACACTTTAGTGAAGTTTTAAATTGTATGAACCCGGATACCTTAAGGAAAACAGCATTTTTTGTTAAAATCTTAGTTAATCACTTTAAACGAATCTGATCATGTATTTTATAGTTTTTCATTTGATATCTCATAACTATACCGATCATATTGTATCCTAATTCAAATAAATGAATTTGTTTTTTTATAAAAAAATAAATAATAATATTTAAACTAACCACATTCCCCTTACTTACTAATTATATTTGTTTTGTATAATGATAAACTCTAAACCTGTTGTGTAGCCGCCATTAACCCACATATTTATACCTGTGTTAACATATATATATTGCGTTTTCACATGCTTTTACTTAAATGTAAACTGTGATATAATAAAAGAATATTGAGTTGAGTTGAGTTGAACAAAGACTTTACTAACTATAAGAAAAAAAACGATCCTTTTCAGGGCCACTGTTAAAATATTATATAATAATTTAAAATGTTATATACATTATTTACATAAAAAGGATTCTCATCCCGGAGGAACGGTAAATTTATAATATACAACGGCTGGTGAACTATTAAAGCAACATATAAACAAACTCCCAGAAGCCCTTCTTCCCATAAATGTATGGGGTTTAATGCTTGAAAAATAAAAAAGGAATTAATTGTGAATGCTTGTGCTATTTTTCCCACCCCGGGATAGAGAAAAGAACGAGTTCGCCGGGTGCCATGATTTAGGCTACTTGAATACTCTCCATTGAAGGAGATACCATGTGGGAGGAAAGTGTCACGTGACAAATTCACTCAATGGCGGAGGATTAAACAGACGGACTATCGAAGGGTAATTTTACCGTTAAATTCACAATGATTGTTAAATAAAACACACACCACTAGTAGTATTTATACGGGTCAGAGTGTGCACAATTATATGACTACGATATATACTACTGATCGATAGGTATTTCTCACGATCGAGAGTATAAACAAACTTGATCAATGAAAATCACGTGACCGTTGGAATGTGTTTCCCACGGTGAATACTATAAAGATTATAGTAAACAAAATTGTAAGGCTACTATTTAAGCTTTTAAGATTTAGTTGTGGTTGGTCAAAGTTTTGTTACTAATTTCCAACCTGTATAATTTGTTACTAAGAATATTTGGCTAGGCCTTGTATTATTCACTTAGTTTTTCAATTTATGATAGATAATTAAATGTTATTTTTGCTAGGAGTCTTGGGGTACTGAATGGAACCTTCCCGACACCTGACCTGGGTAGGATAAAGCTGCCGGTAAAAGAGGTAACATTAATAATTTAATAAGATAAAATATAAATTAAAAATGTAAATAATAGCTTAGATTATATATATATATGATGTTCAAAAATGAACAACATATTAAATTAGACTGTTCCTGACAGTATTTAATAGAGAATGCTAAATCCAGTTATGGGGCAATTAATTAAAAGTGCCGACAGCTTCCAGACAACCGACCTTTATAAATAAAAATAAAAATATAATTAAAAATATTGTAACATATTGTATATTATGATATACAACACATTGTATATTATGTCTAAATTTTGTCGGTTATCTGGCAGTCAACCAGGAATTTGGCAAGTGACCTGAAGACAGACCTCTGGGCAGCCTTGCTGGGGTTTAGAATATTGTTTATATTATAATCCAAACCAGAAAAAGTTAGGCCTGCCCTAAGTTCTGCCCTCTGTCCCCTGTAAGTGTCACAGTGTAACAGAATGTGGGAAGTTTATTTGGAGGCTGGAGACTCACAGAGGTCCTATCAAATGTATTAATGTATGTTTTAGGTGTCCTCGCCGACCGCCATTCATTTATGACGTGCCGGCGGGCTAGTGAATAGACCTCTGTGGGTGCTAGAGGGACCGGATCATTCACCTCCACACGCCTGAGGCCCTCCTTTGCAAGCCCGTCAACCACTTCATTCCCCTTCAGGCCGACATGAGCTGGGACCCATACCATGGTAACCATTAAGTTTTTCTCCAGACACTTATCATTTTGTTCCAAAATGTCTTTTATCAAATCAGGTCTGGAGCTGCTACCTCTGTTTTGTATAGACTGCAATGATGATAGCGAGTCTGAAAGGATAGCAGTATGTATGGGCTTGTTACTGATAACCCAGTCCAGTGCATCTTTAATTGCCAAAAGTTCAGCCGAAAATATGGAGAGATGGTTGCTGAGTCTTTTAATATTTTTGATATTTTTGGATGGAATATAAAAGGCACATGCAACTATGCCGGTTTCTGGGTTTTTAGATCCATCTGTGTAAATTTTTAAATGCTCAGCATAATTTTGATCAATATAAGAGAGAGTTTCAGCTTTGACGAGGTGCGGCAAGTCTGATTTCGTTAATTTTTTAGAGATATAAATGTCAACTGAAGGGTCCTGGAGGGTCCACGGAGGAACCTTAGACGGCCTCAGGTCTGCCACACTTACATCTTTGAGCCCAGCCTCCTCAACAATGCTTTGGGTGTAAGCGCCAAAAGGCATCGCTCTATGTTTACCCTTGTCATATTTTGCCTTGATGAAGAAGCCGGTCCCAAAGAGGTCACTTACAGGGTTACCTATTTTCCGGGACTGTACCCTAGCCCAGAAGTTTATGATTTGTTGTCTCCTCCGCAGGGCCAAGGGAAGTATCCCCGCCTCTTCCTCGAGCATGCATGCAGGGGTACAGGGAAGGGCTCTCAGAGCTATTCGAAGGGCTTTATTTTGTATATTTTCCAAGATCTTAAGACTGTTTGGCGAGGCATTAGCATAGACTTGAGCACCATAGTCTATTTTTGAACGTATTAAGGACTTATATATGACCAATAGACTGTGTTTGTCTGACCCAAAATCTGTTCCACATAACATTCTCATTAGATTTAAGTCCTTTTCACATCTTTCTTTTATGATCTTAAAATGTTGTACAAATGAAAGACGTGGGTCAAGATAAAGGCCTTAAAAACGTACAACTTTTTCAAAGATGATCTTTTGACCTCCTAAAAATACGTCCACGGTTTGCCTTGGATTGTTGCCAAACAGCATGCCTACAGTTTTTGTTGTTGAAATTTTGAAGCCCCAATCTATGGACCAATTCCAAATGGAGTCCAGACCTTTTTGTGCTCTTATTTTCAGGTCTTTCAAGTTGGACCCCATTCGCCATGTGCCGGAGTCATCATCATGGGGCGTTCCTCGTGATAGTTCTGCAGGATCCGATATCTCTCCCCCAACTCTGACCATGATCTTTCTGCCCTCTAGAAAAGCTCTGAGATAGTGAAAACAGTTACCAGTTATGCCATATTTCCGCAGCTTTTGGAGTACTCCAAAATGCCATGTCAAATCAAACGCAGCCTGTAAATCCAGAAAAATAGCAAGGACATAGCGACTTCTATTTTTGGCATATGTGACATCGTGTTGTAGACGACCAAGCTGATCCAATGTGCTCCGTCCTTTCCGAAACCCGGATTGGAAGCGGTTAAGAATTCCATTGGATTCAAGCACGTGCTCAAGTCTGTTTTTAACCATGATTTCGAGAAGTTTGCCCGCATGAGATGTTAGACTAATGGGCCTGTATGACTTAGGGTCGCTTTTGTCTTTTCCAGGCTTTGGAAGAGGCACAACATGGGCTGCTTTCCACTCGGAAGGAACCACCCCACCCCGCCAGACCATATTATACAGATGCAGCCAGATTTGAAGGGTTGCATCCGGCATGTGCCCGAACATCAGATAGGATATTCTATCAGCCCCAGTGGCGGACTTTCTCCTGCTAGCAATGGCTGACCTTAGCTCACTAAGTGAGAAAGGTAAATTTAGTGGTGTTGAGTTGTCCCCTGGCTCGTTTAAAATATCTTTATGTTCTTTCTCGAACCGTGTTTGGAAGGCCAAATTTTCAGGTGGAAGATTACTATCACTAGATATTGATTTGTAATTTGTTTTATTAAAAATTGAGCCTTTTCAAGGGGATTTTTAGCAATTTTGTCTCTGTATTTAAGTAGTGGTACAGGGCAGGTAGAATGACCTTTTATTCTGTGAACCTTGTTCCAAAAATCCTTACTATTTGACTTATTTAACCTAGCAGATTCACAGAAATCTTTCCAATTCTGAGTTTTGACCCTTAAAATCACCCTCTTAACTTCTGTTTCCAAAGACCTATATAAAATTAAATTATCAGGTGAGGGATTTCTTTTTAGGTTATTTAATGCCTTTTTTCTACCCTGTACAGCCTTGGAGCATTCGTCCGTCCACCATGGGACCGTTTGACGTTTGGGCCGCTTACCGGAAGAGGAGGGAATACAACTCTCAGCTATGGATAGGATTTTATCAGTCAACTGCCGATTAAAATGTTCCAGCTCTTCCAGATCAAAGTCAGAGAGAGAGAGTCCCAGACACAATCTTTTGAATTCACACCAATCAGCCTTTTCAAAGTTGAAGGATGGTTGGCAAGTCTCATGTGAATTTGACCCTCCAATATTAACATTGTGGAGGACTATAAGGCAAGGAAAGTGATCCGACCCAAGATTGTCGTCTAGGACCCCCCATGACGCGACACCTGCCAAACAGACACTGACTATGGTGAGGTCAATGCACGTGTAATTACCTTGTGCATCAAACCTGGTGGGTGCACCATCATTCAGGACTACCAAGTTTGAGTCTTCCATCCAAGTACAGACGTCCTCACCATATTTACAGACTTTGGAGCAGCCCCACACTGGGTGATGTGCATTGAAGTCCCCAATGTATACCAGTTTCATTATATTTGTTTTACTCCGTATATTACTCTCGAGTGTAGTAAGAGCCTGAATGTTACAGCCCCGAGAGTAGACATTTATAAGAACAAAGGGTTGGTGCTTTGTTGGGTAAACAATAATTGCCAGTGCCTCTATGGCTGTGCCGCCATCAATTTTTAACGGAACAGTGATTGAAAGAGTTTGGTATTGGATATTGTGCTTTATATAAATTGCTAACCCACCGGCTACATTATCATTTAAGTTTGTATGATTTATAAACTCTGTATAATAGCCGGGGATTGATTTTGATGTATTCCCCTTAAATTTAGTTTCTTGAATGCACAATATATCAATACTATTTATATCTGTTAGATGTTTTAACTCTGAATGTTTACTAGATGAAAGACCCCCACAGTTGAATGATAATATTTTTAGATCCCTATCCATTAAGAATGTTGTTGAACCTGCAGAGGAGATTAGACCTTTGGGTTTTGCCCATTGGAGACTGTGAGTAAAGTCTACGACTCATCCTCCCAGCCCTCAGTTTACCAGGTGTCGAGGGACCCCTGTAGTGGTGCGCTGGCAGGTTGCGTGATGGCCTTGAGGGACGAGCCACCTCAACCCTGCGGTCTTGTACTAAATTTCCAGAATTGCCTGCTTTTCTTTCATTTTTAGATTTCACCAAGTTTGTCTTAATTCTATTTTCTATATATTTTTCCAAATGAGGCCCAGACGGTCTTGCTTTATCCAAAATAACATTTTTGATTAGAGTAATGAGATCTTTTATTACAATTGTAGAGTCATGGTTTTCCCCCATTATTTTAAAATGATTGTTTGAGATTTTAATATGATTTGGAATGGGGGACGTCTGGGACTCTACCGCACGGTATGTTGGTGGCTGGCTCTTTACTGGTGTCTCCTCAATGGCCACCACTTCACTTATGCTTTTGTAGAAAGAAGAATGAATGGACACCATTGAGTCCCTGTCCGTCACATTGAAGTCAGAGCAGTCACTGACAGTGGTCAGTGTCTCTGACCCCAAAGCGCCGGACAAGGGTTCAACCGACCGGTCTTGGCTTTTTGGTGTTGATGCCATTTGACCCCCATCCATTGGTGGGGGGGTGTTTTTAATGACCTTGGGAAATTCCTGGGAGACAACTTTTGTGGAGTTGTTTTTGTTGGCCAGTGGCATTGAGTTATTACCCTTTGTGGGTATGGCCATATTTATTGTTGGGCTATGACCCCTGTTTGGGGTTGTTTCATATCCCTTGTATATCCCAGGGTTACATTTTTGTTGTGCCATTGTAACAGAGTTATGGGTGGACCGGTTTATGGCAGAGTTATGGTGGTTGAAATTTTGAGAAAATTTTGAGTCCATTTCATGGAATATCCCCTCAGCTGCCTGCCAGGTTATACAATGGGCAGCCATTATGGTTGCGATGACTCTGGCCTTTAAGAAAGAGACACACTGCCTGTAGGCAGCTGAGTGGACATCACCACAGTTTTTACATCTGCGGTTTGGGTTTTTGCAATCCCTAGAAGAATGTAGACCAGCGCACCTAGCACATGCTAATAAAAGTGTACACTTAGGGGCCTTGTGACCAAACCCCTGACATTTAAAACACCTATCAGGGTCCTCTTGTCTAGGGTGAACATATAAGATAAGGCTCGTGCCACCCACCCTGACGTACCTCGGGAGGCTCGTCTGGGTGATAAAACTTATCCCCACCAGCCGGGGTAATCCCGGTGGTGGTGGGGCCTCCAGACGCTCCAACCCCAAAATATGGCACTGGACGCCTGGCGGCAACTCCAGACGATCCCCAAGGCCCGCCAGGTCCTCATTCTCGGGGACCCCAGCCAACACTCCACGAACTTTGTGTAGGGAGTGGGGTAGGGAAGCACGACAGTCAACCCCCATGAATTTAAAAATGCCCATATTTATTAACTTGACAATTGCCTGGGCAGAAACCAGTTCCAGGAGAAGGGCCCCAGAGGCTAGTGGGACTGATCGTTTGACCAGGCGGGGGAGGAGCTGACCCAGTTCTGATGCCAGTTTGAATATGGACCCCTGGCTGGTCAGCTTCACACCCCCCTACAATAGCTCGAAGGATACACTTGTGCATCATAGTGTTATGAGTTAAATGAGGACTATCCCTGGAGCACAGTGCCTCCCCAAGCACAGGAGACAGGTCGTTTGACTGTCTCCTGGTATTGTTTTTTTAAAGAAAGGTATCACCAGCCATTGTTAACAATTAAATTTGTAATAAAATCAACAAGCAAATAATAAAATTTACTGGGGAACCTAGCCCCTATATGTAGGAATGCTAAAATGCTAAGACTTTTGTATAAGATGTTGTGTAAATAATATTGGTGTAATAAATATTGTTAAAAAATATTGTTATTGTTATTAAAAATAATAAAAAGTCCAATGCACCGATAAATAAGCTCACAAATTTTATTGAAATAAAGGTGAAACTGCTTGACATTTGATTAAATACTACTGAAGGGTTTAAATTTAGAATTTAGTTTAGTCAAGCAGTAGCCTAAATATAACCGAAAGCTAAAGGGAAATAAATAATAAATACACAGGGGAGAGAACACTGAAAAAAACAACGTTTGACCTTGGCTTTTTGATTTTCACAATAATTAATGTCTTTCTGTCGAGCTAACTAGTTCACAAAGTCATGGAAGGCTAAATGTTCACTACAGTTTCACAAATTGTCAGTTTATTAACTTCTGCAGGCTATCGTCTTCTATATTTTCTATAAATTCTTCTTATCTATTTTCGCTTTGTTTATGCGGCCATTGACCGGAAATGGAATTGTCGAAACACTGTCAGTATACTAACGATATTGTCCGATGTTGGATCGATATGGTAATTGTGAGATATTTAAATGAGTAATAAAAATATGATTAAAACACTACCATTCCGATGTTGGATCGATATGGTAGTGTTTTAATCATATTTTTATTACTCATTTAAATATCTCACAATTAACTTCTCGTCATTAACTTGTCATAATTATCATCTCAAATGCCCATATCAACTAATATCGGTCATGCGTTAACAGTGATAAACGGTTTTTCACACCTTTTCAAATTGCCTTTTAACTGTCATTGCAATTTTTACAACTTGCGAAAATTTTAACACCTGGCAATTGTTTGTTTATTTCGGAACACGCGTTCGGGAAAAAGTGTGATATTATGACCTCGAGGGAGCCATAAGGTTTTGTGCACGATTTGTGTACTTGGGACCGAGGATATTGCTCGACTGCTCGACATAATTAGGTTTCGAGGCAGCGTGGGTATATTTTATATGAAAATAGAAGGAAAAAAGTTCGGGACCAAGCTCCGACCTCGAGGGAACGCCGGTTCTCGAGCGACCGCTTGTTCGAGGGAACGCAGTTTCACTGTATTTCAAATACTTTATTTGCTTATAAACAATAGTCTAAAATTGAAGCACAATATAAGCTTAGTTGGGACAAGATATAAAAGAAGAAATTCACCTGAAAATTGTGAGTTGAATTTAAAAATATAAAAAGTATGTGAAGATATACGGGTATACATTTGGGACATTAGGGACTGGACTTTTTCCGAATTACTGATTTAATACAAATGGATGCTCATGTCATCGATAACCACTTGTTTATCAAGAGTATTGCAGTCATCATATCATACGCGAATAAAACGCGAATGTATGACAGCTGACACACGGAACGACAAAAGTACGAATTCAAAGGTGTAAAGCGGAGACCTAACGTCAGAGATGCGCCTACGGTCGCGTCATGTAAAGAATGTAGATACCTTAACGCCAATACCGGTCCGGACCGCCCTGCACATCAAAAATTTTATCACGTAGGTATGAGCAAACCCTACACGGGAATATTAGTCCCAACTTCGTCATCTGAAGGGATGCTTAGCTGTCTTCGGAACGAGGTACCCAATTTTACGGCATTTTCGCGCCATTTAGTCCTTAACGCTAATACCGGTCAGGACCGCCCCGCATTTTAAGTTTTGGAGATATCGTCGTAACAATTTTTAAATTATAAGTGCCGAAGTTGGGACAAATATGCCCGTGTAGGGTTTGCTCATACCTACGTGGCACAATTTTCTGTATGCCTGGGACGTTATTCGGTCACCGGTTTCTAAGGCCACAAAGTTCGTGCAAAACCAAAGTTTTCAGCGGTTTTGCATTATATTGTAAAGTTAGTGCCGATAATATCCCCGAAACTAAAAATGCGGGGAGGTCTGGACCGGAATCGACATTAAGGTACTATTATCTCCATTCTCTTCGTGACGCGACCGTCGGAGCATCTCTCCCTCGCTCCGTCGTCTATGTACTTTTGTAATTCCGCGTCTTCGCCATCGATTCTTGGCTCGCTCCTTTCGACTTCGACTTGGGCAAGCGTTTTAAAATTATTTAAAAACAAATTTTCGAACAATCATTTCAATGCAATATTGATGTAAGGGAATCAACTCCGTCTGCAGTTGTTTCAATTGTGGGTAAGTAATGTCCTTCAGTTGGCACGGAGGATTTAACATATTACAGGGTTTCTACATTTTTAACACCGTACACGTATACACAAATATAAGAATTTAACTTTATACATTTCCTAAATACCGATTCACATTCAGTGAAGTGACTTGTGCCTCTTTAAGAACAAAACAGACTGATAGAGCTGTTTAAACTGATTGCGAAAAGTGAAATTGAATCAATCGCTGCTGCATCGTATTGTTTATCCGTCAAATAAATCACATAAATGAAAATATTTTTTAAGGTTTTCTTTATTAAGCTGTTAGTTATATTGAACAGTCGACCATCACAAACACAAATACGACATATATTTCCGTGGCGGCTCCAGGTATTCATATCGATATGTTATAAGGAAACTGATTTCTCTTCGCAAGTTTAGTGTTAGAGTCACGTTAATCAAATGGAATTTGATATTTGCGTAATTGTTTATTATTATTTATTTCCCTCATTCTTTTACCAAAATGTATTTCGAGCATTCTGTCACTTCACGTGAGCAGGCTGATCCTGGTGTGACATCTGAAACAAATTGAACGGACGTTATGGCTTAGTTCGTCTCTTGCGCTGAAACCACCGACACATTTTCCTGCAGCTTTGTGTTTTGGTCAAGCAGATCAACCTTGTGAACATCAACATTACAACTGTAGAGAATTGTAGACATGGAGAAATCCAGCTCTTCTCAACTGTGCACTGACTTTCTACCTGAACATGGACCCATTGTCGCAAGCACGAGTTGACCATCTACATTATTGTTTTTACCACTTTCCCCACTTGCATCTTCGGAGGCGAATTGTAATATTGTATAGGCGTCAGACTTGTAAGAAAAACGTATCAGATGCACACATATAACGTGCCCCTTATCAGTTAGATGGGATAATTATAATGGTCAAATGCCACGCACTCAGCGACTAAAATCGGAAGAAAATAAGTGAAAACGCAAAATGATTAAACAAAATTATTGCATTTTTTTAGCATTCGGAGGGGTAAAGAACCATGAATTGAGTCTAATTTTGCATTTGTCAAATCTGCCATTCAACAATACTTTACCAATTTCCCTACCCGGTAATTAGACCATTTTTGTGCTAATATGCATTCGTTTTCTTACCAATGATGCAACGTTATATCATTGAATTGTTTTATTCATCCAAAGGTTTCTATCCTCGCATGATGTTAGCCATTTTGCGTGACAGCAATATTGTCTGACAAGGCTTGTGTTTGGAAGGAGTTGGTCACCCAGCGGCGGGGTTTTAAAGAGGCCCATCAAACTCATTCGCTAACGGATGGGCATAACACCAGTGAGAGGTACAGACGAAAAGTGGTTTCGTTACCAGGAAAAGCTGCACATGCATTGACACGCTGAGTTTATGAAAATCACATGCATTACATCAAGCGAGGTGATATTTTACCATCTACAACCATGAAACTAAGCCTAGAAAGTGGAAAACGTGTTGTTTTAGAGAAACCATTTAAAACTAAAAAACACTTAACCTGATCAGATTCTTACAATGCGTAAGGTTAAAATGTCTCTTTAAAGGTTTGCGGCTTATCTTTTGACGGAAATTTATATCAAAACAGCAGTTGTTTAACACAACTTTATTTTAAGATTAAAACAATCATATCTCGTTTTTCAATAAAAAATGAATATAAGCTTTTAAATGTTATTTTTATTCTGCATGTTTATCAGAGTAATTTGCACCGAGAGGTTTTTTCTTTGGAGATCAAGAGATACTCACATGATGTACTGATACTCGAGATAATATCCTTGAATTTCAAAATATGTGGAAGTCAATTACGCCGTCTTTCAGATTGAGATCAATATTCTACAAAACATTTTACAATTGGCAGAGCATTTTTGTTTTTTATGTTTTAAAACAAGTTTACATTAATAGTAAATATAATTAATATTTAACAAAGAGATACGTCATAGTGTCAAAATCAAACTTGTGAAACTAGGCGTTTCTTCAGGTTTTAATCTTGCCGTGTGTTCTGTCTTTTGTTCATTGTTTGATGTTATCCACAAAGCCTATTCAACGCTGAATAACGAAGAAGTCTTATAGTGGTACCATTTTAGTTGAGGTCAACAATACCAATGGAGAGATACTAGTTAAGTGTCCGTCAATACCAAACTAAGCCCCCATAATAATATGAATGAACAAGCGATAGCATTGTTTCCTTAGTATTGTAATACCAATTATAATAATTCCGTAATTTAACCATATGCCGTGCATGTCATTTTGACATTACGATACGATTAATTAATCATGCCTTGTAACTGAAAACAAAGGGATAAAAGAATGTTGATTGACGTTGTCTGTAGGAGGACTATACGCCGTGTCTGTAATATAGATTTTAATATACGATTAAATAATTATTCATTGTTACGGAAACAAATACATAAAAAGGAATACTAGTATGAATACATTTAACTGATAGACATTCTCAGCAGGAGGGCTATAGTATTCCTACTTCTTATTTATTGTTTAAGATTAAATAGAAAAACTCCATCAACCATACACTGTTAAAAAGTGTAAACAAAACCAACTTAAGACTTAAAATCTATACATATAACTAGCTGTAGGAAATATAGAAATGACCGGCTAAGGACCGTGCAAACCATGAACATAATCATCATCAAGGACCATCAAAATATATATTATACCATCTAAGAATTGTGAAAACAATAATCGTAACTGTCTAAGATTCATCAAATATTATAAATTACCAGCTATGGATCATGCAAACTGAAAACATACGCAGTTTAGTAATGTGCAAACAATTACCGGCTTAGTGACGTGCAAACCTTATACTCAACCAACTAAGTGCCGTCCAAACTATATACATAACCAGCTTAGTGTCGTGCAAACTATAAACATTACCAGCTAAGTGCCGTGTAAACTATATACATAAGCAATTTAGGGCTGTGCAAACTATATACATTACCAGCTAAATGACGTGCAAACTTAATACATAACCCGCTTAGTGTCGTTCAAACTTTATACATTTACAGCTTAGTGACGTGAAACATATACATAACCAGCTTAGTGACGTGCAAACTTTATATATAACCAGCTTAGTGTCGAGGAAATTGTAAACACAAACAGCTTAGTGACGAGTAACTATGTACATAACCAGCTTAGTGTCGTGCAAACTATATACATAACCAGCTTAGTATTGTGCAATCTTTGAACATAACCAGTTAAGTATTGTGCAATCTTTTTACATAACCAGCTTAGTGTCGGGAAAACTATGAACATAACCCACTTAGTGCTGTACAAATTTTATACATTACCAGCTTAGTGTATGTATAACCAGCATAGTGCCGTGCAAACTTTATACATAAAGAGCCTAGTATCGTGAAAATTGTATACATAACTAGCTTAGTGACGTGCAAACTGTACATAACCGGCTAAGTGTCGTGAAAACTATAAACATAATTCGTTTAGTGTCGTGCAAACTATAAACATAACCATCTTTGTGCCGTGCAAACTATAAACATAAGCAGTTTAGTGCTGTGCAAACTATATGCATTACCAGCTTAGTGACGTGCAAACTGTACATAATCGGCTTAGTGTCGTGAAAACTGTAAACATAACAGGCTTAGTGCCGTGCAAACTATATACAGAAACAGTTCAGTGCCGTTCATACTATATACATACACATCTAGGAACCATGTTATCTATAGACACAATTGGGATCATGTAATCTATAGATATAAGCAACTTAAGGACTGGAAACTTAAAACAATAACGGCAGCAAACCGTGCTAACTCAACAACCGAACAAGCGAAGAGCCTTCGCAAACGTTAAACAAGACCAATTTACGACTGTTAAGACAATAGGCATAAACATCTTAAGACAGTGCAAACTATAGACGTAAATCATCGGACCATGTAGACTATAGAGGAAACGTGACCGACTTAAGACCCTAAACAAACTATATACATAAACATCTTAGTATCATTCAAATTATAGACATAATCAACTTCGGGATGTGAGATTACAATATTAATGTCGTGTAAACTTAAGAAACAAACAACTTAGCTCTATTTAAATTGAGACAAAAACAGCATAGAAAACATTACAATTAAAACAAATACACGAATAGGACCTCGTTAACAGTTTACATAAACAGGCTAGGACCGTATAGCAAGCTTCGGACAGTGCAAATTGTAGACATTAACAGCTTTACACCGTGCAAGCCATAAACCATCTCAGGATCAATGAATGAATACTTAACCAACTAAGGAGCATGCGTTCTATTAACATAACCTTATTAGGACCATGTAGACGGTATACATAATCAGTTAAGAATCATGCAAATCATGGACATAATCGGCTAAGGGACTTGCCAACTGTATACTTAATCAGATTTTGACCATGCAAGCTATAGACGTAGCCATCTTAGAACCGAACAGACATAAACGTCTAATGAACATGTATAATATATCGCTCAACATTGTTTGAAACTTCAGACAAGTAGTCAAGAGATGTTGCTAATCCTTAAACCAAGTAGCAAATTGTTGTTATTCAAACTAACAAGTAGCCAAATCGTTGAACCTCATACCAAGAAGCCAAATGATGCACCTCAGCACAAGTGACCAAGGAGAATAGTTATTTGTTGTAGCTTAGCCTCCCACCAGGTTGACAAGCATTTAACTCAACCTCAAATCAAGACGTTTCAAACGATCTGTACCCTTAAGAAAACCCTTAATATTCTGTATTTTCTAAAATTCATATACAAACTGGCTTGTTTTAATTATTTATAAAAAAGGGTGAAGGGTCGAGATATCTCAACGGAATCACAAAGAGGGCGAAAACTCTACACACAATCAATTAATAAAGTGCCGTTGATAATCAGGGACAGGGCTAAACTGGTTAGGGACCGAAATGGCCGGATAACAATTGTGCCATCTGCCAACGGGATAAGAGCGATAGCCATACACACAATTTGAGCCTCGGGGTCGAAGGGGCTGTTTGGTTTCTTTCAAGGGAACATGTAGAAAACGCACTTTTCAAATTGTTTCTTAGTTTATCTCTATTGACCACCGGCAATACAATATATTAAATTAGACATAATATCGGTAAGTTAAACAAATGTCAGAATATCTGTATTGTTACAGCGAGTCAAACATAAGTAATGAACGATAGACGGACAGAGGTGGGAATGTTGAAGTTTTGAATCTGTACAATAATCATGTAAAGAAAACGACGGCCAGTATTACGTTTTACACACATAGTTGACTGACATCCTCGTCTGGTTTTGATCTATATAAAATCGAACGGCGTTTATTTGGAAAATCAATGACTGTCATTGACCTGTATGAAGTGTGAACAGCGAATAAACTGTCTTCGTGACTTTCTAGACAAGGGATGGGGATGATGATGCTGTTAAGGGTTATTACACTATAATAATAGAAAGATGGCTTAAAGTGAAATCTTAATGATTAAAACTGGGCGGTGTGAGCATAGCAAATGGATAAGTGTCTTCCATTAGTTAGTGGCTCAATATCTTCAGAAAAATAATCTGGTCGGATTGGAATCTCATAATGTATTGTTGCAATTTTATATAACTAGTGGCGTATTAATCAAGTTTTGTTCTATTGATTGTTCAAATCCCGAAATTTACACACGAAATAGACTCATTAACGGATTAACCCAAATCAAATTTAAGTTCGAATTCTACCTATAAGGCATGAAAGAACAACACTAAATGAGCACAATGTCCGTGTTGAACATCTTTGATATCAATTTATATACTTAAGCTGCCGAGTAAAGCAATCGGGTAATGTAAATCTTTAAACCTTAGCAAAAGTATTTTCAAAATCGTTTATTTCTAACGAAAATCATATTTAAATAGTTCGTTAAACTCTGACCTTGTCTCGTGGTAATATTAGATTGATAGGCTTTATTTTTATTTTTAAGCCACTCATTTTCTTTTTTTGACTCAAAATCTGTCAAACTTTATGATATTAAACTATACTTGAAGATCTTTAAATTTATCAAACATTTAACACTGCATATGGTTCTAATTTAACTTGCAATAACAGCAAAAAATATGACATAAGATAATTGCACTACTTTATTAATTAACAATGATAAAGCATTGGCGAATTAAACCAAATGTAACTTGCATCTGCTTTCATGCCACTCGCGCTATCTTGAAAGAACTGCTAATGTAAAAACACAAACTGAGTTAAGTTTAAACATTACAGCTTGCTTTGTAGTGAGTATTTCTGTACGAACAAAGACGACATTGAAGTATTGACAGAATTCATATAGAAAATTACGATTTGACTCCAATGTCAAGGCTTATGAATGATTGGAGGTATATGTGCGACTGCCATTTCAGGTTTATTGTCACCGCTCATTTTTACGGACCTGTAACATCTAAGATGTCTAGAGATGTATTTTCAATAGTGTTTGGCCGCTTAGCTGGAGCAGCAGTTTGAGCTAGAATTGTATTCATAGTATTCTACCTATATTGCTACAGAAAGATATATTGCTTCAAGCATGAAGACAAAACATAAGTGTTAAATGTATATGTATAATACTTTTCTATTATTCGAACGTACATAATCAATAATGCGTTTTCAATTTTTTAAATGTACATATTTTTTCACATCACTTATATCATGAATCGCTTTCACAATAAACACTTAAAACAACTGGGTTGTCTTTCAGTGGTATTACGAACGGATAAAGTCAACGTAAAAGGCGCGGGAGAAATTTCAAAATAAAGCATTATGGGATAGCTTTCATCGAATGTTGTAAGACCGAAGTCGACCCAAATAATCCACTGGTGGTTATATGCAGTCGCAACACAAGAGTGCAGGATTCCTGTAATGGTGCAATGGAAGGGATTAACTTTAATGTCTGACACTTTTGTTTTATAATACTTGATGTACACTATAAACTCATCAAACGCTCTTACGCAACACTCAGTTTTGATTAGATATTACTTCCTAAGGCTGATTTTTATTCCATACTTTATTATACGATTTCAATATTGTAATTGAATTTAATTAAACTTATTTTCAGCTTACATTTAGAACATTCCGAACATTGACATTGTATGTTGAACAATATATTCAACACATTTGACAAAGAAATCACGTAAAAAATTACTAGAAAGCAGCAAACCAAATCAAAGCTCTGAATGTACTGCAGGGCAAAGCTGCATCCGTATCATATGGTAGAGTATACCTGTTTATATAATTCGCTCTTAAAAGGCATTTTTTAGGAATATTTTGCCTGTTAAGTCCCTGCTGTGAAAATTTTGTATATTGCAATTGTGTGACTGCGTTGGTCGAATTACCTATGTATATGTTTTTGACTGGGGGCCATTTAGGGTTGATATTTTAAGTGTAGATATCGTTTTGTCTCACTAAAAATAATCAATTTTTTGGTATTGATAAGATGCATAGCCAATGTATTAATTAATTTGACGGATAATAATTCATAAACATTGTAACACATCCATGCTTGTGAGTGATATATGGTGGATTATAACTTAATTCCATGTATGTTGTATAATTTAAATTATATCAATGTGCTATTGGATATTACATTACCATGACACTTATTCTTATCTTAAAGAATTGTACTAATACTATTTATATTTTTTGACCAAGTAAAAAAAAAGAAACAGTTTTTAACATTTTTGTTAACTTCATTAATAAAAGCTCCGGTATTGCAGATAACAATAAAGATTAATACACACACACTCACACCCATTTACACGCACACATGCACACGCACAAGCAGAGACGTACATAGCCCCCGAAACACATACACATTCACAGACATACATATTGTGAAAGTTCTTGTGATTTACCCAACGATATGACTTTATCAATAATGTAAGTTTAATAATGATTATAACTCAAGTGATGGCCTGCACAAGACACTAGCTAGTCTCACTATCCCAACTATTTTAAACATAAAAAGTGCATATCTATGTTTTTACTGATTTGACCCGGGGATCGAACTTTATGCCCAAAACCCCTCTTACCAAAGACCTTGTTAAAAAATCAACAGTTTTTTGTCTGAACACGATTTTGGTAAAAAAACGGTGGCTATAGCTCGTTCATAATAAATTCCGCTGTGTTTGGTACATTATTTTTATGTCTTTAAAAATGTACAAAATTTCACAATTTTAACATTTCCTGCTCTTTTTATTTTTCCATTTTTCTGCTGGAACTTATTTATCCTCGGAGGTGTAAGGCGGTGATAAAAAGATACCTTTTACCATTTAAAAACACTGAAATACTATTTTAAAAGTTCACAAACCTATGTGTGGTTTAGTATCATATCGTATTGATCGCAAATGAGTATTTGAGTAAATGAATGCCATTTGTTTTCACAATGCAATTACTTTCTTGAAACGTCCATGTAATTTTATGTTGCACTCAGATATTCTATTTTCAGCTTCATGCAAGGTTGCGTTGGTAGTTTTTTTTATAAAACTGTTCGAAGTACTACGATGAAGGATGTCCAAAACATTGGCCCTCAGCAAAAGGGTGTAGATAAAGTATCTTCCATGGCCGAGAGTGTAAGATAGGTTCATTCCGACCCGAGCGCGAGGGTCGGAATGAACCTATCTTACACTCTCGGCCATGGAAGATACTTTTTCTCCCACCTCAGTTAAACAAAATTAAGTAAAAATGTATTTTTTGTGGAACTCTTTTGTGCTAAGTGAAAATAATTGCGTATGGATATGCAATAATTCGTGGTTGTCATGGATATGCGCGCAGTGATTCAGATTATGTTAATAGTCAAATCGGTCTTTAAATAGTTCTAAGAAGAGTAAAGCATTATTTCTTGATAGGTGCGTGAAAACTATTTTATGCTGACATTTGAAGCGAGAAATAATTAATACGCGTTCTAAATAATGCCACCAGACACGGTTTCCATGATGCTACGGACGACAGTCTTCAACAAGGGAGGTAATTACAATGTGGTGAACATTAAAAACAGTTCAATACGGGCATTTTATCTTCTCCCTTGGGCAAGATAAGAATTTCTAGCATAAAATTAAATTATTGGATCTACTTATCTGAGGTGGAAGAAAAACTATTCACGCTGGATTTGATGACAAAGGATGTTATTTCGCTAAGAGCAATAAGAATGCTATATTTTCGTTTTGCATTGAACCTAGAGAATGGTAAAGGAGGTTTATATATATATATATATATATATATATTATTTGCGTCTCTGGATATTTCTTTTCTATCTTCAAATATACAATTCGTTAAAATCATCGATTGGTGTCATGAAATTGAATGGTCATTATTGAGCTGCTTGTGTATCATGCATATAACTTAATTACAACTCTAAATAATTAAGTGTATATTAATAGGCACACATACTTATAGCATGTTTTGTTGTTGCAAATGCTGATAATTGGATTAGTGCATGTTTTTGCGGTGTGCTGTTTTAATGAAGGATAGGATATTGAAATAAAAATCCTTGTAGAAGTACATTATAGTTCTAACTTGCCTCAAAGAACTATAATTGTTAGTTTTGATAGTGAGAACTACACCTGGCAAGAGTATATATTATGCCGATGATTATCATTAACTTTGTATAACACTACAGAAACAATCTCTGAAGCCAAAATGTTAAACAATAACCCCGTTTAATGATACAGGGTAAACGCCAAAGACATAGAACGCAAAACAACCACAAACAAGAAACATGGAACAATATCATAAAACTCCGCAAACAACACAGTGCATATATACTATGTATAAAAAACGAATAACTGAAGGTATGTTTATCAAGGATTGTTAGGTACCGCCTTGGGACGATTAGTAAAATGTCAATTGACTGGGGGTTTAAACCAGTTTACGTGTACAAACCTCACTCACACAAACCTCACAGTTGAAGTGTTTTAAAACAATATTTTAAATTTTGAGAGTACTAAGTAAATATAGATAAATGGCATTTAAATCATGGCTAAGTAGAATTCGGTCTGCCTTGAGTGTACTATTTGTTGATAAAATTAAAACAATTTTATAACAATCTAAAACGGTAGGAGAAGCTCAATCCACCAAAGCCGATTGAATTTTACAGCGAAATATTTGGCACATAAATTTGTGCTTGGCCGCAACTGATATCATGTATCTTCAACAATATCGGAGTTGTTAAATCCACATTTTGCAATAATGCCATACAAATAGAAACGGTCAATGGCACGTTTTTTAAAGACATGTGCCTTGCGCACCGAACAGTTTAACTTCCACGTCTTCCCATCAATTGCATAAATTACTAAATAACATTTGTCATGTTCTATCAACTGATTATTCTTACAAACTAATCGTAGAATTATCTTAACCCAAACTTTTTCAGAATGAATTGGCTTGGATTTTTTTCAATGGTAGCAAAACAATCATAATGTACATACGGGATGAATTTGTTTTTTAAAACAACATTTGCTTCTATTATGGCCTTTTTAATATTATTCTTTTGTATAATACAATATTCAATTCTATTCTTCAACTTATTATTCATGTTCAGATGACGGACTTCGGAATGTGTTTTAGCATGATTTTAAAGCATTAGTCGTGGGCTTGTGCCACAATGCCTTCAAAAACTAAATAAAATCTAACCAAAGTTTTGTTTTGTCACTATTTACTCAGTGAAGGTATTCGCATTTGGACACTGACATTGCTGTTATAGTTTAAGGTTCTACATATGCATTTTCTAGAATGAATTTAGAGCTTTTTCATTCTGTGTCTAGCAGGAATAATCAAACAGAATGCAATGCATGCAAGACTGACATCACTTCTACTACATGTATATATCTTACTCAAATCACTTCATTGTTACAAAAATGCATATATCTTTCTTAAAGAAGCCGCGATAATTCTTAGTTGTGTAACTTGTTTGCGAAAATATAAATCCCATGCAGTCCTACTGTTGCATCATGGAAATTTCTTATTTTTAAAACATTTTAAGCTATTGGCTTAACACGAGCTGTCAGCTTATTTAATTGACAGCTGTAGTATCGGCCGATCCTGTAAAGAGATTGGGTTACAAATCCGATCCGGTTTGACTCGTTATTTTAAATCAATGTTTTTAGTGATTTTGTATGTTGTATCGGATTGCTGCTAAATTGTTTGTGTTCTCTTGACGATTATTCGTTCTTAAATTAAATTTTACGTTTTAATGCGTTCAAAAGTGCATATGTCATAACCATTGGATCTTTGTCGTCAATTGTGTTTAAAGCAGTTATGTCTTGCGGGAGCTTCAAAAGATGTTCTTTTTTGTTGAGCTTTTGGACCTGGTGCAAAATCCTTTTCTTGAATATCTGGAGTTGCTTCAAAAACATAGAATGTTGCCAAAGGAAGCATATATCTGTAAGTATAAATTCGTTTTATTGATATTTTAAGTTAAATATGAACAACATTGCCCAAACATGCCAGAGTACGACTTTAGCTGTAATATTATAATATTTATAGATTGGATGTAGTTTAAGGGCATCATTTCAATATGAGTGAATTTTAACTACCCAGATAGATTGATTCCAAAATGCATAGGTATAGTTTGATGAATTTTCGAATTGACATATCTAAGTTGTTTAAATACATATTTTTCTGAAACTATGAAAATAGTTTAGGTTGTGATTCTGGATATCATCTCAGTATTCATTGTACTGATACAAGTGTCAGTTTGTGGTATTTGGCTCATCTTAAGCGTAGATGAAACAGATACTTTTGCTGTTATTGTTTATAGGAAAAATGCATGTAATGAAAGGAATCTTAATTCAGAATAGTTTTCAACCTGTACATGCATTATTCTTTTTTATATGACGACTCGTGACATAGCCTCTATGTAATGATTTTTACATGTTTTGATCGTACGACGATAAGTATATTCTCATTTAAACTTATGATATGTGTATTGCACGTATGAATAGAGCAGACACAATGATGTTGGTACTTCATGATAAAAGCGATATCAAAAGTAAAACATAACATAGGTATACAACTAAAGTGGAGAATAATGTAAAACAACTTATTTATACTTCATTTGAAACGCAGAAAAATAAATATCTTTGATTTAATCATGTTTTTACTTTAGAATTACCGTACGTAATTTGCTCAATATAATCTCTAATTTTAGAATATTCAGTTGTACTACGAAAAGGGATCGGACCTGACTTTTCGTAAAAATTTCGTACGCAAATTCACAGCCGTTAACTTCATTGACTGTCGAACACAGACGCTTATAAATGCTCCCGAACCATTGGTCGTATTATGCTCATTTCAAACCAGGATTGAAGATACATGCAATGCCGCAATGGAAGGATTACAAGGTTAGTTTTCGTTATAACTACACTATAATGAATGTATGTATCTTGTGTTCAAGAATAGCTGATATTCTAGTTAAGATTAAGAGGTAACACGGGCTACATTCCAGTAACTGATATTGACTAGTCGAGTACATCTCGAGTTGGTATTTTTTTGCACTGACGTTATGCAACCAATAGGTTTAGATTTGGATAAGTACTAAAGTGTATGTTTAGACTAGTTTGCACAATGAAATGATTAGATTGGTAAAAATTGGTTTTTGAGAAATATTGACCAATAATTAACTATTTTTGCCAAACCTAAAACCACATTTTGTACAACTGGCTATTGGTGGCTATATCAATCAATGCAATAAGATCAATGGAATGATTTCTAATTTAGATATTGATTCTTTTTTAGATTGTCAGTCGGTTGTCTTAGTGGTGTTTCGCCGGATTACCGGAAGCGTAACTAAAGAAAGCATCGTTAGTGATCTATATATCCATCCTGGTGTCAAGGAAACCATTTATGTTGGATTCGACAAGAACAATATTTATTTCTCACCAATGGACATAAAAACTCTAAAAACATTTTTAGAAAATAATTCGGATGAAAAATTACTGTAAGCTTTCAGCCTATGTGTTTTACTATTATTTTTTGACATTAACATTATTACCAATATTTGCGGTACACTAATTTGAATGGTAGCAATGTATATACAAGATGCATTTGAACCCATTGTGTAAATATAGTAGAAACACAACAATAAATGGAACCAGGATTTTACGTTAATGGGCACCCTCTCCATTTGCAACTCAGATTTATGTCTATTATGTTCACCCATGCGTATGGCACACACTCCCTTGTTCCGTTAGTGACTTTACAACATATAATCAATCGCTCACGCAATTCTACTCCTGTATATAATCTGTGTGAGGGATCTCTTGATCGTGTCTATGCTGTTCTGAACGTTTGTATTGTTTCTTAATTATACTGAACATTAAAGTTTGCAGTCGATGGTGTTGGTGATGCCGCAGTGAAATTCAATATCATCCTTAACGTAAAATTTAGGGACGAAATTATGTCACCGCACATTTTATCCTTTATCGTAAACGTTTATCGTAAATATTATGATACTGAGTTTTCGATCAGGGCCCTAATCCTTGTGAAATTTCATGTGGGTTATTCCTCGAATAATTATAAAACCCACCAATTTCTTGGCGAAAAGGGGTTCCTTGCAGTACATTGGCAATCATTTGGTATAACAATTTAACATGAGACCAGATATCATTTTTGATATTTCGTTTTACAATGTATTTTTTCAAAATTGAAAAATAAAAATAAAATGGAGATACGGGACAGATATAAAGTTTTATTTTCTTCTTAAAAAAAGATGATTAACAAAGATGGTTTTAAAAATAAATCAGTACACAGTATACATGCAAATTGGATAAGGACACGATATTGAATTAATTATAATTAATTATATTATGTACATTTATCAAAAACAGTTCAGATTTGTTATTTGTATGTTCTTATCTATAGTTCAGTAAGAATCAATATTAACCTTGCCGAAATTATACACAAGCATCTTTATTGCTTCTATTCAGAGACCTTTTTTCATAGAACTATTATATTAAACATAGTTAGCAATATTATTGTAGCTAGCCGAAACAAAATGCAAGGTACTAAATTATTTTTTATGCCCCCGAAGGTGGGCATATTAAAATCGCACCGTCCGTCCGTCCGTCCGTCCGTCCGTCCGGCTCTGTAACTTTCCCTTGTATGGATAGATTTTAAAATAACTTGCCACATGTGTACCACATATCAAGACGACGTGTCGCGTGCAAGACCCGTGTCCCTACCTCAAAGGGCAAGGTCACACTTAGTGTTTATTTACAATGGAGGGCTGCATATAAAGACATAGAGTATAGGTTGTCGTGTCCGGGCTGTAACTTTCCCTTGTATGGACAGATTTTAAAATAACTTGCCAAATGTGTTCCACATACCAAGACGATGTGTCGCTTGCAAAACCCGTGTCCCTACCTCAAAGGTCAAGGTCACACTTAGAGTTTATTTACAATGGAGTGCTGCATATAACGACATAGAGTATAGGTTGTCGTGTCCGGGCTGTAACTTTCCCTTGTATGGACAGATTTTAAAATAACTTGCCACATGTGTTCCACATACCAAGACGACGTGTCGCGTGCAAGACCCGTGTCCCTACCTCAAAGGTCAAGGTCACACTTAGTGATAATTCACAATGGAGTGCTGCATATAAGGACATAGAGTATAGGTTGTCGTGTCAGGGCTGTTACTTTCCCTTGTATGGACAGATTTTAAAATCACTTGCTACATGTGTTCCACATACGAAGACAACGTGTCGTGTGCAAGACCCATGTCCCTACCTCTAAGGTGAAAGATACACTAAGTGGTTATTCACAAGGGAATTCTGAATATAAGGACATAACAGTGTAGGTTGTGAAGTATGGGTGGTATTTTTTTATGTTCAGAGGCAATTTAAAATAACTTGCCATATGTATTTGACACGTAAAGGCAAGATAAACTTTTCATGTACTGACCTTGTTCGTAGGTCAATGTCACATTCGGGGGCATTCGTCACATACTGTGACAGCTCTTGTCTTTGATTAAAGTTTTTAAGACAGAATATATATTAAATCATGGAAATGTGCACAGTTCATTTGATAACAATGAGCATCGCGAAAAAAATACAAAAAATACTAGTTTTTCGGATATTTGTTTTACGAAATAAATTGCTGTGATGTCCTGTACGTTATATCTTTACTAACTTTTATAATATTTTTATGTTTTAAAGGTCATGAATACAGCCATTGTCACATAATTAACATACACACAAAAAAAATCTATCTTTATATATGAAAAATTATACCTTTATTTACTTTACTGTAAAAACACTCTGTTTTTAGTCTTTTCCAATCACTGTCACTCATACTTAATCTTTTTGTGACATTCCTATTAAAATATATGCATGCAATCATTTTAAGATAATCTTTAATCAGATTATTTCCTTTCAAAAGATCGATCCAAAACAATGGCAAAGGTAACTTTCAGTGACTACAGTAGAACCCAAACACGCCTGTTCTAAAGTACAAGAAGTATAGAATATGAATTCTTAATTCCATTTCCAATGTTCTCTTTTAACATGTCATCGTTTGAGAAAGGAGGAATGTAAAAGCATTCAGCTTTGTTGTTGTGAAATTGTTGTTTACCAGTGAGCCATACAGTTAAACTCATGTTGTTTGAAAACAACTTAAGGTTAAATACCACTCATTTAATTTTGTACAGCAGTAAGACAGGATGGGTGGCGGAAAATGGTTTCAAATTTTTAATTTTACCTTTATTTGCACTATAAAGGTGCAGCTAACGTTGAAACCCAACGGAATATTCACGTTTCAATAAGTGAGCGTATAAGGGAAAATGTATGAGCGCATTGCATGCTGTACTTTTATTTTATGAAATTGGAGCATAATTGAACGATGCAGATAATTTGTATTGATTTCACTGTAATATCGTATTTCATTTCATGAGTGACACGGGAAAACATATTCACGAGTGGCCTACGATCAAGTGTTTTCTATACCGATACCCATGGGACGCACTTCACGCAAAATTATAGTTGTTGGCGTATCTGTTGATTTTTCAACTCACTCTATCAGTCATTGTACATGTTGCATTCGGTCGGGTTGTCCAGTAGATTCCAAAAATGTATACTTTTACCGGTGCATCTTTAACAGTTTTATAGCCATTGGTTTTAAAAGTGAAACCGTTGAAACGTAAAATAACGTGTATGCGGTTATAAATGTATTACAGATGTTCGTGTTTGGTATCGGTCAAACAATTTTGACGGGTTAGACCCGAACTTTGGGGTCAACTTTACTGATAAAGGTGTGGTTAATTTAAGGATTCTATCCGTTAAAATAATCACCGTGTCTCGGTGGTCCAAACAATCAAGACACCTTTCTCGGGGGTTTACTCCAGTTTCGTTATGTCCAAGTTACTTCTTATTTGGCTATTTCTACCGTTTGAGCAACTGTTGTCATAAGTTCAATGACGGGGCCTTTAGACCCGACTGACACTTTTCCACAACTTATTGCATAAATGACCATTAATAAATTGCGTAGCGTGTGATCGCTTTATTTTTGCGCTCATATATTTTATGAACTCTCCGGTAAACATATTATTTGTCTTCGATCTCATAGCTGTCGTCGTTCTCTGACTGTCGAATTAAGATCGTGGCGGGTTGTTGTCTAAATAATGACATTTTTTTCTCTGGAGTGGATCTTCTACTAAAGTATAAGTTTTGATTGAGTGATATGATGCATTTAGTTCGATTGTGAGACCCCTCCATCAAAGATCAGTTATCCTCTGATCTTCACTGGCCGTTGACATGAGGTCATTCAAAATAATAAAATTGGTCACGGCAAAATTTAATTAGGCTACATCATGTAGATGTTGATCAATCCCCTTATCAAGTCTACTTTGGGGTGTTTTTATGGTAGACATGTCATCATGGCTGCCATTAGGTAAAGCCTTATTATTTCTTGTACACTTGTTGTATCTTGCCCGTGTTTCAACTGACCATTCACGTAAATGGATGCTTGAAGTATAGTTTCTGATGAACTGGAGTGATGGTGATGGGTAAGGCATTGGTGTAGAATGCTCTTATTGAGGAGAAGGCATTTCCAGAGGAGGCCGAGGTGGCGCTCCTTAAGGAGTAAGCGTAGGCACACCCTGAAGAGTATGATAAACCTGTTAGATTCCACCATGCAGTGGTATCTGATGCGCTAACATATTATTATTTCCCTCCTCGAAAATCCGCGTTCAAAAGTTATAGATTTGTCGGACTTAATATTTGCAGACCGGTTACAATATATAGATTATTCTTATAAACGTGTCATTCCCTTAGTTCTTTATATAGTTATATAACATATATATTTTAATCCACTTTAAATAAATGGTCGGCATTGTATTATCCAAATAAAATCATCTCGATTAAAACATATTAATGGGCTATATATATATAATATATACATATATAAATATCACTACTCTTATTCTAATTCTAAGGAATTTCAATAATAATAATAATAATAATAATAATAATAATAATAATAATAATAATAATAATAATAATAATAATAAATGAAACCTGAACTGCACAGCAGTATACTCAGATCTGAGATATGATAGACAGCACAAGGCAATAAAGATTAAGACACATAATACTGTACTGTACACGGATTAGGGGGGGGGGCTTAAAGAAGACTTAAACTAGGCCTTTAAAGACTGACTTTTTCAGACTTGAATAAGAATGATTCATATAAGACAGCAATGAATATACGGAAGGGGGAAGGAGGGGGAAGAGGAGGGTGACGAGGAAGTGGAGGAAGAGGAGGAGGAGGAGAAGTAGATGGAAAGGATGGAGAAGAATGAGAAAGATGATAAGAAATAATGAGGGAGGAGTAAGGAGGATGAAGGAGGAGGGGAAGGAGGAAGAGTAAAAATGGTGAAAGAAGGTGGAAGGAGGAAGAGGAGGAGGAGGAGGAGGACGGGGAGGAGGAGAAGGAGAAGGAGGATGATGATGATGAGGAGGAGAATAGGTCACAACACGGAAATACATTACGAATTCATAGAAACAACAACCTTTTTGTGTCTGAAGGGTTACGTGCAAATATGAGCATTATGGTTATGATTTAATGTCGAAAACGTCGTAATCGTCTCTTTCTTTATGGAACACATTTTATCAAAACATTATAATAATAATAATAATAATAATAATAATAATAATAATAATAATAATAATAATAATAATTCAGTTAAACATTTTTGTAAGCACGTTACTTAGTTCGGAACACGACACGTCTCATTACTGTTTCGTTATGTCTTACGCACGAGTTCTCCATAACGTTCATTACGAATATTCCTGCCACAGAAACAGGTGTCATCCAAAATAGCCGCCAAGGCATTGAAATTTTGCGCCATTTTTTCCCCGCCAAATTTTGTTTGGAAAATGTTTCCGCTGTCACGTCATCTTTCGCACATGCGCAGAGCATGACGAAGAGACATTATTACTACTAATGCTATATTTTAAACTAATAATGAGTACTTGAGTTAAAAATACTTGTTTTCCATACTTTATTTACCTTTTGTTACATAACACAACACATTATTGTGTTTTTTTCTTATCATTGTTCAATGGAGTCATGTTTGAGTTCTTAATTCTTGCCGATCCGCTGCAAAATTAAGTGCAAACAACAACGCATACAAAATTGGAACGTTTTTCTCTGGATTTGGACTAAGTTCTTTATAATAGTTAATAATAGGGAAAACCATGTTTTCTGGTGTTCCAAAAACCTTCGTCGCCTTTTGGACTATGGAATAAATTGTTTTGCTTTTGTAAATTTCAGTGACGTTTTGGTGAACGGACTCGCTTATTTTGTCGCAACAGGTGATCACCACAATTCTCGAAACATCTGAAACCGATATTGCAAAACATCACAGAATGGTGGAAACAAGGCGTAATTGCTTATGGATGGGGTATTACATACTAAATTAAACCATGCAAAAGCGCTAAAAAACGTGACCTGATCTGATCCACTGAGACCTCGGAGAAGACAGCTATTAAAACTCTGACAAAACTTGATATCTTCTTTCGCCATCAATAATATTTTTCTCATTATACGGTTTTATATCACTTATGGTAGAAACACTAAAAGATGAATTGAATTACAATATAAATAATCCTTGAACGAGTAGTTTTAACTTTTGTAAACCAATTATGCAGATGTTTCCCCATTTTTTTTATTTATTACTTGTACTAATAAAGTTGTGTATAAGCTAAATGCTTAATATTGAAAACATATAACTTTAGTATTACCGCTTGGGATGAAGCTATGCAAGTTCCCCATTTTTCTCGTCAAAACACTGTCACCATGAAGCTGCATATTTTGAAGTAGCTCAGCACTAACAACAATGATAACACAATGTGGTTTATTTTCCTGTCTTTTGTGATACCCTGTTCGTTCACTCCCAGCTGAACTAAACTGAAATAACACAATAGCTTGAATAATGTGTAAATGAGCATTGTTTTTATATCTTGATTTTAACTTGAAAAACAAGTCCATTTCTATTAAAGGTATTATGGTTGTCTTTGACTAAAAAGAACTTCAAACCGAGAGAAAACTATTTACGACGTACCATTCACATTGTTTTTTTTTTTAAATATATTTACTTTGTAGTTAATTTCTACTTCTCCTTCCAAAACAGCTTTCAGGTCTTTGTCTGTTATGCCGTTGTCCTCTGGCGACTTTGCCAGAGTAAATCCCATCGTGTCAAAAACATTCACTTGGCTAAATAAATCAGTTGTCTTGCCTTGAATTCGAAGCAACTGAAAGCATACCGTTATATATTTACAACTCAACTTCCATTCCTTAAATGAACTGCCTTTGGGCAATTGCATTTATCAATCGATGAACATAGCAACTTCGGATATGTTCGGATAGCAATTTATCACATAACAATATACGTAAAAATCATTTATTTTGATATTGTTTGTATTGTGGCAGCAGGTACCGTAAAATATAAATCAACATTTATGAAAGTGTTAATTTATTATATTTTAAATGTATGGTTGCAATAAGTGCTACAATTTTACGTCTTAAAGTGATTTCAAGTGATTGATCTTTTCCCGCGTTATTGTGATGTCATTTGAAAAAAATGTTTCCGGTAACAATCGGGTCGTTCTATTTACAGCTAGGGTTAGAACGGATTATTGAAAGGTTTTCTTAAAGCTGCACTCTCAAAGATTAAACGTTTCGAAAACTTTTTAAGTTTTTGTCTTGGAACGAGCCAATTTTTGCGAAAATGCATGGAAACCAGTTATATAAGACTGGTGACAAAAATAGATCGCAGATTTTTATATTTAAGTTCAAAAATTGGTGTTTTATGCATTTGTCTTTAACCGTTAGTAACGGTTTAAGCCATAAAACATTAATTTTCGAACGGAAATATGAAAATCTACGATCTGATTTTTTGTCAGCAATCTTATATCATTGGGGTGCAGATATTTATGATATAATTTGCTCTTTCCAAGAGAAAATATTAAAAAAAAAGTTGTTAAAATGGTAAATCTGTGAGAGTGCAACTTTAAATGAATGAAGTATTTAAAAATAATATTGAATGAAATAATGAACTATTGACTCCACACACTTTGACCAGTCCAATTACGTTCATATGATGTATTATTTACAAAGTAAGAATGGCAAAAGAGTTACGTTGACATCGAAATAATATATCAAAAATAAATAAAAGGCAAAAAGCATGGTTCTGATAAATACTTAAACTACCAAATAAACATTATTTTAATAAGAATTTTATAATACCTCACAATCAAATTAAAAAATAAAATAAAATCGTATAACCTTCATGGTTCCCACACCACCTATGTCTTCGGATTTTACTGATGAAACATCTGCAATGCGCCCTTTGGAAATCGAAACTATCGAATTGATGAACGCCGATTTCCCAGCGCCAGTGTGTCCAACCAAGCATAGGTTGAGCCTAACATTCCCGAAGTCACTCTTTATTTTTTTTCTTAGATACGATTCAGTCTGCAAAGAGACATATTTTAACTTTACAAAACGTGTTTTATGTCTATCATTTCAAACTCTCATGCAAACATGTTATGTAAAAGATAAAGAGCAGTATTTAAGTACGCTTTTGTAATTAACGTTAGTTGAGAATTCCTATCGTGGTATTTGTGTCAACCCGATATTTCTTTTTCACGATGTGGTATGTCAAACAATAGATCATACTTAAATCATTGTAATGGTTACAATAGATCATACTTAAATCATTGTAATGGTTACTTGACTGCCAGCAGAATGCATATGCGTCCTGTATAAAACAGTTTTATTTTGCAATACAACGATAAACATATTATGTATTTACACTTGAACTAAAATTACCATTGATATATAAATTAACAAAATTGCTATATGCTTGAAGCTGGTAAAATGAGTTTATAAATTTAATTCAAATGCATAAGTTTATTTCCATGGATTGTTTTTGTCATTTAAATCGATAACTTGTAGCTTCCACCAGCCAATGTAATAGAATAAAATGGATATATTTGTTTATTAAATACACTATTCAATATAAATTTACTTTATTGTTTAACAATTCAAAAATCATGCTAGGGACTTAATACTGATGTAAAATTGCCATTGGTATTACAATAATGTCAAACAAACCATTGTATATATGAACTGCACACATTAAATGGCTTTGCAGTTGATTCAATGCTTTATTGGAAAGTTTAAAAATACACTCAAAATAAACATTTGTACGTTTATCATATTGAGCTAATTTAAAACTAAAAATGACATTCATTTTGTAGTTTTGTCATGTATAATTACCCTAATAATAGGTAGCACTAGAGATATAAAATTGGTATGTTGTTTATAGTACACTTACCGCTGACTTCAGAAAACAGCTGGTCAGCTATTTGACAATTTGCAACGCATACAAGCTGGCAAGATTTTATTTATTAGATTAGCTTATTTGGCTTACCGGAAGTTTTTTATCCATCAATGCACTATGAATATATATCAATTAATGTGACGCCCGGAATCATGTTTGAAAAATTTCTGAAAATAGGAACACTTAGATCGTGATGATAGATACTGTATCAATGATATTGTACGATCATTCTCCGAAAACATTGATTTCTGTGTTAAAGTTTAAGCCCCATGTTCATTTAATAAATAAATTCATTTGAATGTCTTTTGACATCTGAAACACATTTCAAACCGTTCTGTGAACAAATTATTATTCTATTATTATATAATAATGCGACTTTTCAAATTAAATTCTGAACAAAAAATCAATGATATTCGTACTTTCACAAATGAATCATGTTCAGTTTTCCTCCATTGTTTGTTGCCCATACTTTACGTGTAAACGTTATGAAATAATATTATCTGTTAGCTCAAAAGCACGTAAGTTTATACTATCTTGAAGTAGAACCCGCCCTTCTTTTTGCCTTTTATGCCACGCCTCCTTCTCCCGCCTCTATACAATGTTTTGTTCAATCAATGCACATAGTTTATAACTGATATCTACTAAAATGGGAGGTTTGATTAGATCAAGGTATTTTAGATAAAATTGAATTAAATCATCTGATAAATATTTCAAACAATGACAAATATATAAAGAAATTGTCGGATACCTCTATTTCAGGGAAAGATTCGATTACTGCGTCAGCTGATTTAAGAAAAAACGAGAACAGCGTGGAAAACAATAAGATACTTGCTTTGTAAAAAGCGATGAGCAAACGATGGGCGATTTTGTTCGTAACAAATGACCGCTTAAATCTAAATCTATTCCAGGTCCGTAATTGAACGAGTTTATTGTTTAGGGACAGACGGTAGAATTTCGAAAATCCATACACATAATTGGTATACTAAATCCTTGTCATATCTGTATTTTTTTAAATAGCTGGTTTGAATCCTGCAGTTTAAAATGCAATTTACACTAGATTCGAAGTGCACAATATACATTTATCACGAATGAGCAAGGCATTTCTTGAGAAAAAAATGAAAGGAAAGGGAGATTAAGCATCATGTTGTTACCTGTAAGCGGATTCAATGTATTCCAGCTGATTTATTCAAAATATACGTGTTTTCAAACATTGACTGTACAACAAAAATTGCAATGATAATATAAATAAACAAAATGAATTGGAATTCATTGTTTGAAAGAAAATTAAAACTAAACAACTTTGAAGGCCGGATCAAGGTTTGATGTAAATGTGCACCCATTGCCCCTAAACTCGAGGAAAACAAACATCATCACAGACCAGTTTAAATTGCTTTACCTAGAATTATACAGTGTGCTGCACTGTATGATTTTGCTCACTTAGTTTAATATTTAAAATGTATTTGGAAAATAAAATGGAGCACATGCCTGGTACGCTCCGATGAAATGTAAAAGAGTGGTGCAAGCATTCATTAATCAAACAACGGTACTCAATGGTTTAAAATATAAAACGATATGACACTGTACTGACGTTTTATGTAGTCTGTAGCCAATATTTTAGATCAAAGGTACTTGCATATTAACTTATTGTTTTCATTTATTATATCCACTGTATTATGTTAATGCAATTCTAATGTACAAATTATAGATAAATACTGCTATTTAAACCCTCCATCGTGAAATAAACCATTTACATTCGCATTTGAGCTGATTTGCCCAAGTACCTTTTCAAAACAGAAAAAAATTCTCGAATTCAGATGAAGATTGTAATTACCAAATCAATTGCCAAATTCCAAGGCAACCGTGGTTGATTTTATACTGAAACATGCTCTCGATAAGAGGCATAAGAAGCAGTGAGACACTAGTTGGGCGCATCATCGGTTGTTTCCCTTCTTTTTAAGGTTTCCGAACAGGGAAAAAAGTGTGTAACCGCTTTCTTACTTCTATTCATGTTCACGATAATTAATAATATAGTTAAAGAAAAATGTTTGGAAGACGTGAATTCGTTTAGGTTCTTTCATTGCAACGTTAGGCACTTGTAAACATTGTATCTTATCATTTATAATATACCACTACATATTCAATGTATATCGATAAACAATATATCGATGTATTTTGTTCTATCAGTGTCTGCAATGTTAATGTTATGGATAGTAGTTAAATTGGTATTCGAGTACTCGGACAATCTTCCGATCGAGTACTCGAGTATTCGATTATTCGGATAACTTGAACTGGTTTTGGGGAAATACAAGTCCGTGTATACATGTATCGGTCATGTACATGTTTATATAAATTATATAATTGTTTACTCTACAAAATACTATTTAAAATGCTTTTCCTGTAATTTTGTTGTTATCCTCATTAATATTCATTTTTCCATGAATTAGATATCAATTGTGATAATCATTGCATACGCACATTCAGGAATCATTGCACGTAACGGTCGTCACTATTTCACTCGGTAACGTTCATTTTTTGGGGAAACATACTAATTGGTTAAAATTCTGTGGGAGATATACCTCTATCATAATTGACATCAGTGCTATAAGCAAATTAGGGCCCTTTTTTGGCAGGTTGCAACTATCACAACAACTGTCAAAACATTTATTTGGGTCAATTGTGTACACAGCGGGGATTAAAGGGGCCGTTAATTGTCGTCGTATTGGAAACACGAAAGATCTGATATTCACGGCTGTTAACTGTGAATTTGGTGAATTCTATAAAAAATCAAAAACTGAATCTACGCTATCTCTTCTTTCTTCTATTGCAATTATATGTTTTAATTCACTAGTTATTAAGTTTGGTGACTACTCCAGGTTATCATTTTTTGCAGGTAGTCTGAAATTGGTCTGTTTAACGTTATCATTTTGCGACAAAACAAAATTGTTTGGAAATAAATTACTTGGCACTAACCGAGTTACCACCTCCTTCCTTTTCTGGAGGGAAACAACACCATTGTGAATAAAGAGCTTCCCGGCCAGGGGTCTGAGGCCATACTTCCCTGGGAGATACAGTACATACAATTTTTACGTACAGTTATGTCTGTTACCGACATTCCCAGTATACTTTTGTGCCCGGATTTTGGGACACAAAAGACATTAATTTAAAGTTAAACTTGTTCTTGTTATTAACATAAATACATTATAAATGTAACCTATACTATTTAAAGTTATTTTATTTAACACTTACCCGATTTTATTCAGAACATGATGACATTCGGAGGGGTAAAAGTATCATGAACTGACTCTGTATTTACATTTGCCAAAAGTGCATTTCAGATAAACTTTACCCCACCCGGTAATTGTAAGCATTTAGTGAACGTTTTCAACAGATGCATGCTTTTAAATTTAAATCGTTCAACAATAGCTTTCCTCGATATGTTGGTGTTAAGATGCATTTGTTTTCCTCACCGCTGGTGCGACGTTATATCCATATTTCTTGCATTATTTATCGTAAAGTTTCTGTACTCGCACAATGTCAGCCATTTTGTTTTTTCTGCGCAACTTCCGCTCGCTTAAGGTCAAGTGCAGTCATGTATAAGGTGACTCATCTTTTTGATTTGTTTATGTTTACATTCCAAAACTTAAGGCTATGTCCGGAGCCTTTCTTTGTATCAGTTACATATTTTTTCCAAGATGGCTGCCTTTGATTTACATAAACGTTCTATTTTGTGGCAGTCACATGACTGCCATTCAAATCGTTGTCACTGCCATAATTTTTCTTGGAACTGCCAACGTTTTGGGTGGCATTGCCGTCATTCTTATTAGTAGTAGCGTTTTGCCAACTGTGCGAGTATAAAAGCGCCACGATTTTCGTTGGCAGGCAGTCAAGCATTTGTTCAGTGCAGAACCACGTTACGTTTCGTTTGCTAAAGTAATAAATCTGAGTTTCAACTGAAATAATTACAATAGTTACATTGAAGAACTACTTGATAAAATAATCACTCAGTTAACGTATAATTTATGTGACTTTGTATGAATTGATCATTTATAAGTAGTTTTACTAACGTTCATTGACAAAGTCCTACTAGTGCAGTATACATATTGAAGATATAACACACAGACAACTTTTATAAGCAAAAAGGGTGACTTTTGTGAGTTATCTCGCTTAGATTGCATTACCAGAACAATATTGAAATCGCGTTGAACTACAGAATTAACACCGCTAGATTAATAAATAATATAACAAATAAATTATATTATATAATATGGGTTTTTCGGAACGTGCGCACCAGCGAAAACTAGTGACTTTTAATGAATAAATTTTATGATATAAATACATAATATTTCTGTATAAACATTTGTACCCAGTTCGAGTGATGTTTCACCTTTATTAATGCAATAAAACTGTTAAAACTTATAAACTGTTTTCAATGCGTGGTTGACAATTGGTACGAACTACAAAATGTCTGCGTAATATCAGAGTTGAGTTGGTTACTTGAGAGCCAAGCTGAGCTTATTCACACGGCCTACAATAAGTTGAAGCGAAGTTGTGGTATAAATTTGCGTCAAGTACATTCACTAGCGTGAAACCAGGGCGAGCCCCCAACATTTTGGTGTCAGAAGTGGGATTGGTTATTTTATACCAATCCAGTGAGACGCATCTACGCATAACATGGCAAGCCACGAAAGCGATGAAGAGGTTACCTTCCCCAGAACTAGAAGCCGGACATGAACGGGAGCAAGAGAGCAATCCGGTGAACAAGAGAAGGGTGGAGACTGCAGCCCATACCGCAACGCAAATTCTGTTGAGCTGCATACGCATCCTGACGTAAGCGAACCAGCCCAGGCGCAAATATCAGCAATGAGGTCAGACATGGCTGGTGTTTTGAAAGAGGTGATCAGTGAGCTACGGGTACTTAAAGAGGCGCAGCGTGCACATGTGCCAACGGAAGCACATAACAGCGGGGAAAGATACAAACCGATGATAGGCGCGGAACCGGAAGTAAACGCGCATGAAAACAGATGGGGAGCGGATGCTAACAACTGCCATAACAACCGACGGGGTGAGGTTGTTAGCCCGGAGCGCATGAGAGCCCGCCAAATGGACGACGTCTATGGCGTCGAGGGGCCCGACCGGCAAATGGCGTTTGAAAGACAGGCAAGGAGACACACGTCTCGAGACAGGCGGCAAAACCAGTCTAACTTTGAATTACCACCATTTTCGGGAAAAGAGAACTGGAACGTCTGGTTAACGAAGTTTGAGACAATTGCTGATCGACAAGGCTGGGACTTTGAGGAGCGCCTAGACAATTTGCTACCGAAGATCGAGGGGCCGGCAAGTGAGTTTGTGTTTTCTCAAATATCAGCGGACGTTCTGAGTGATTACGAGGCCCTAGTCGGGGAATTAACGGGCAGGTAATCGAAACAGATCAATTGTTTGCTGTTAGATTCAGCAGACGATACCAAAAATATGGTGAGACCGCTGAAGATTTCGCGTCCGAATTAAAGCGTCTTTACGACAAAGCCCATCGGCATAGGGACAGACGTACACGGGACGAAGATCTCACAAGGCGATTCTTCGACGGTCTGTAAGATCAAGAAGCTAGGTTTGCTGTAGAGTTTAACAAGGAGCCACGTAATATAGATGAGGTCGTGTTCCACGTGGTGAGCTGGATACAGATGAAGGCTGGAGTGAGGGGTGATAGGGGCAGAAATGCAGCCAGACGCACTTTTGATGTTGATATTGACGTTGAAGAGCTAGGGGGTGAGAGTGAAGAACAGTTACGACGAACGGTGGACGTGAAGACATTGCGATCTCAAGCCCCGACAGCAAAACGGAAGAATGAGAGCAAACCCGCTTCACCCGACAACCAGCAACAGCTTCTAGAACGACTGTTGCAACGTGTTGAACATTTAGAACAGGCTTCGAGGCAAAATCGGCCAAAGAGGAGAATGAACAACGTTGAGTGCTTTAATTGTCACAAGCGAGGACATTACGCCAGGGAGTGCATAAACAAACGCGTGGTGAAGCAGGAGAAGAGCGGTACGGATACTGAGAAACAAGAAAGCGAGGCTTTAAACAGGCAGGGACCGTCTCTCGCGGCCAGAGGGGGGTCCAGTTAAGTGAGAACATTGTAGTCAAAGGCCATATTTTTGTAGATAATGCAAGCACGCAGGCGGGGGTCCTAAAGAGCGGAGAGACACATGCGGACCTTGGCGATGGTATATACACACAGGGCGAGGTGAATGGTGTTCCAGTTACCTTCACTGCAGACACCGGGGCGACGAGAACAATTGTATCGCATCGGTTGTATAACAAGATAAGTGACAAAGAACGACCGGTGTTGAGGGGGTCTACTCTTCTTCGCGGGGCGGGCGGTGCTCCTATTCGGGAGTGGGGTAAAGGTACGTTTAGGGTTACCTTGGGACCACTAGGTATGGAGAAAGAGCTCGGAGTGGCGGAGATAGAAGACGAGGCGCTTCTTGGTTACGACGTGTTGGTTGGCGGTGACGGTGGCCCGGCTGACCTACTTCTAAGCAAGACCTTATTTTGCTTAATGGGTGTGAGGTACCGTGCTTGCGGAAAGGTAATCTACAAAAGGTGAGGAAAGTGGTGGTGGCGGAGGACATATGTTTGCCAGCGCAGTCTGAAGCCGTGGTTGATGTCTTTGTTGAGAGGATAAGGGAGGATGACCTGGACGAGGAGGCAAACTACATTGTGGAAACCACAGAATCGTTCAAGACAAGGTACCCGCTTTTGATGGCATCTACCCTCGTTAACATCAACGGCTCCACTACATGTAAGGTGAGAATACTTAACCCATTCCTTACTGCGACAACCCTTAAACAGGATGCAGAGATAGGGATGGCTGAGCGAGTAGAGCGTGTAGTAAGCGTTTTGGCTCCTAAAGAAGATGCGAAGGAGGAAAGTAATGCGGACCGGGTCCGAAGGGTGCAGATCAGAAGCGCGACCGATGAGCAGCCAGTATGTTTGGATATGCGGGGTGAAGTTGCTAAGGTTCCTGATCACTTGAAATCTCTGTTTGAGCGGTCGGCGACAGGCAGAAGTCAGCGCGAACAAGAGGTATTGTCAGGTTTTTTAGTGAAGTACGGGGGCGCGTTTTCTAATCATGAATGGGACTTGGGTCTCACCGATTTAGCGGAGCACTCTTTCAACACAGGTGAGGCCCCGCCAGTAAAACAGCGGCCCAGACGAGTTCCAATTGCGCATGCTGATGAAGAGAAAAAGGCAGTTGAAGATTTACTCCAGAAGGGTGTCATACGCAAAAGTACTTCCCCTTGGGCCTCACCAATTGTCCTTGTCAAGAAGAAATCAGGTGCAATACGACCATGTGTAGACTATAGGAAGGTCAATGAGTTAGTGAAACCAGATGGGTTCCCTTTGCCTAGAATTCAGGACTGTCTCGACGCGGTTGCGGGTTCCAACATATTTAGTAGTTTTGACCTTACAAGTGGTGATTTTCAAATACCAGTAAAAAAGGAGGACATCCCAAAAACAGCATTTTGCTGTAAATACGGACACTACGAGATGTTACGTATGCCATTCGGGCTCAATAATGCAAGTGGGACTTTTCAGCGTGTTATGGAGCTCGCGCTGCAAGGGCTCCAGTGGGTCACTTGTCTGGTATACATAGATGACATCATCGTCTTTGGTCGCAGTTTTGATGAGCATATGACCAGAACAGCAGAAGTTTTAGACCGCATTTTAACAGCCTGACTGAAATTAAAGCCGGAGAAGTGTCAGCTATTGCAGACGGAAGTAACATTTCTTGGACACGTGGTCTCTGTTGAGGGTTTGCGTCCAGACCCGACTAATGTGGCCAAAATTCTAGCTTGGCCGCGTCCAGTCAACGCTAAAAAAGTGAAACAATTTGTAGCCATTGGGTCTTATTACCGCCGCTTTGTGAATTTTTTTGCAAAGATCGCCCATCCATTGACCGAACTGACAATAAGGTGGCTAGGTGGCTTGTAATATTGGCGTCATATCAATTCGAGATTGAGTACAGGCCTGGTCGTCTTCAAGGTCATTGTGACGCGTTGTCGAGATGTCCGGTTCCCAGCGACTGCACGTGTGACGCGGTTAACACAGACGAGCCACTTAAATGCGGTCCATGCTCAAAGTGCAAACAACGGGCGGAGATTATGCGCTTAGAGCCACCTTTTCCAGTCAGAGGTCAAGAGATCATTGCCCAGAAATCATTCGTTTCCGGAAGGGCCCAAATTATTGAACCCCCAGATGTTGGTGTCCAAGACGCTATATCGGTGGTCAGAAAGGTCGATGCGGAAAAGCCGTCAACATCATCCACCGAACCATCAAAACCCAGAGCTGTTTACAATTGGTTAGATGGTTACCAAGCTGCAGATATCGCCAACATGCAATTCCGCGACAGTGACCTTGAGCTTGTTTACACTGGGATGCTTGATGCGCGCCGACCAAATAGAGAAGAGATGGCGTCCAAGAGCCCGGCGACAATGCACTATGATATCATCTGGGAAAATCTGTCCTTAGTTGATGGTGTTCTTTACCGTAGACAGTCTCCAAAAAAGAAACCGCAGATGGTTGTATCAAATGAGCTAAAAAATGAAGTTATGCGCCTTGTCCACGATGGATTAACCGGCGGTCATATGGGGGTTAAGACCACGAAGGCAAAACTCTTGGAAAGCTTTTATTGGTATATGATGAAGGAAGACGTTAAGCTTTACGTAAGTTCTTGTGACGTTTGTGAGGCGGACAAGCTTCTCCAGAAGAAGCCACGTGCACCAATGGGTCATGTTAGGGCCGGAGCTCCATGGGACATCCTTGCATTGGATTTTATGGGGCCACTTCCGGTAACGCCACGGGGAAACCGCTACGTGCTTGTCGCAGCTGATCATTTCACCAAGTATGTTGAGGTGTGGCCGGTCCCAAGCCAAACTGCAGAAGTTTGTGCAGACAGGATAATTAATGACATAGTGGCAAGATGGGGCACTCCTATATGTATCCACACTGACCAGGGCTCCGCTTTTGAAAGTAACCTTTTCAAAGAGCTGTGCGAGCAACTCGGTGTTAAAAAAACGAGATTCAGTCCACGGCGTCCGCAGTGTAACGGCCAGGTGGAACGATTTAATGACACTTGTTAAGATGTTAAAGTCATATCTGAAAGATTCCCAAGAAGATTGGGACCTCCATCGTGGTATTCTGGCGGGAGCATACAGGTCAACACCTAACAGGGCGACAACGCTGACACCTAATATGCTTGCCCTTGGACGCAATATTAAATTGCCGGCGGACCTGGTATTTCCATTGCACCATGTGAAGACAAGCAACACCGCCCTTGATTCTCCTGCAACATCGTATGTGAGAGAGCTGAAAGACAAAATGCTTCTTGCACATAGCGTAGCACGCGACCATAATGGGCGGGGTGCCAAGCGTAGCAAAGAGATGTATGATACTCGGAAATTCTTCACCGAATACAATGAAGGCGATTTAGTTTGGTGCTTACATGAGGCCCGTCATGTTGGAATTAACCCGAAACTAGAAAAGGCATACAGCGGTCCCTTTGTCATCACAAGCAGTCAAGGGTTAATTTTGTTGTACAAGTAGATAAAAAAGGGAAAACTAAAGTGTTTCATCATGACAAATTGAAGATGTACCAGGGGAGGTCCCCCTCTAAGTGGGTGACGGATGTCAAAATTCAACTTCAACAACAGTGTTAATTGGTGTATAATATGCAAACATAATACATGAGCTGAAAGTGTGTTTAACAGTTATACATATAAAAGAAGTTAAATATTGTTGTGAAAACTGTAAATGTACATACTAGATGCACATAAAGAGTAATAATGAGAACAAATAAATAATAAAAAAACAATAGTCAAACGGGCGTCCAGCCGGCGGATTTTGTAAAACATTATAAAAAAACCCATTTCTGCTGTGAAACGCAAAAACAAAACATATGCGATTAACAAAATAACGCGTACGACTTTTGCGAATATGCTTAGTAAGGTAAAGGCAATCAAGCGAGTCTTCCAGAGAATGTATATAAAGAGTTATAAAAACCTTGTTGATTTTACAGATCCAGACAGATATGTCAGCTGTGAGCAGAGTACAGTACCGGTGCAGAAGGTGTGACAAGGTTGGGCTTCGTTATCAGGTCGTGGCTCACATCCTCAAAGCCCATGTCCCTATCGAGAGAGTGCCTTTCTTTTGTACCAGGTGTTTCTTTCGATGCCAGGACAAAGACACCTTGTGGAACAATACGGAACGCTACAGGGGGCACATCAATGAGGTCAAGAAGAACGGACCAACGGGTGAACTGAAGGACATCCTAAGGGCATCGACGAATCCTTGGTATGTAACGGACAAGGACATGGTTATGATTGATTGCGAGGCGCCTTCACCACATGTCGTAGGTTGTGACGAGGACCCGTTTCAGAACAACGACGGACAAGACCACACGTTAACTGCACCAAGCCCCAAGGGACCACCACCACCGAAAGTGTCATCACTATCATCATTCAGGCCTGCACTTCAGCCATTTGGGAATGTGCCTGACTTTCGAGCAGTCTCATTGAAGGATTATTTGGCTAGTAAGATACCAGCACAGAAGATACCTAAAGTCCAGATACATTCAGGGCAAAATTCTGTCCCTGCTGTCAGCAGTGTTGTCCAACAACCATATGATGTCGCAGGGCATGGTCTGACTTACACTGATCTTAAGTCTGTCTCGATGTTTGATATTGGTCTCAACGTTAGACAGGTAGCCCAAAGTGATCAGCGAAGTCAAATGCCGTCAACAGAGGTCGATCACTTCATGGAAAAATCGTTTCCGGCATTCCAAACTGCTGGGGACATTCCTAGAAATCCGATCTTTGAGCAGACAGAAACGCGTACTCCCTCATACGAGAGGAAGCGCAAGGCAATTGACATGGCACCTACCCCTTGCCTAGACGAAAGACCCACGGAACTGGATCTTGCAATGCCAGTTTTGCAAGACTTGGCTGACCCCTTATTTCTTAGGAAAACGCCTAAATGTGTAGAGGACCAAGCAGATAACATAAAAACACCAATGCAATTACAAGAGTCTGTGGCTTCGATGGAAAAAAAAACATTGTTGCAGCCATAGAGGCACAGACCGCAGTGTTCCTCTCCGGGTTTCAGAGGGTGTGTAAAGCATTGGATGAAACAAACAAAGAGCTTTGCAGAATTGAACGCAAAGTCAATCATCTGGACCAGCAGATAACTGATAGTGATAAAGAGAACACTAAGCATGATAAGGGACAGATTACCAGGAAAAAAATGAAGGCTGCAGGAGCATCCCTTTTTATTAGTGGGGGGCAATGTTGTGCCCGGATTTTGGGACACAAAAGACATTAATTTAAAGATAAACTTGTTCTTGTTATTAACATAAATACATTATAAATGTAACCTATACTATTTAAAGTTATCTTATTTAACACTTACCCGATTTTATTCAGAACATAAGGGGTAAAAGTATCATGAACTGACTCTGTATTTACATTTGCCAAAAGTGCATTTCAGATAAACTTTACCCCACCCGGTAATTGTAAGCATTTAGTGAACGTTTTCAACAGATGCATGCTTTTAAATTTAAATCGTTCAACAATAGCTTTCCTCGATATGTTGGTGTTAAGATGCATTTGTTTTCCTCACCGCTGATGCGACGTTATATCCATATTTCTTGCATTATTTATCGTAAAGTTTCTGTACTCGCACAATGTCAGCCATTTTGTTTTTTCTGCGCAACTTCCGCTCGTTTAAGGTCAAGAGCAGTCATGTATAAGGTGACTCATCTTTTTGATTTGTTTATGTTTACATTCCAAAACTTAAGGCTATGTCCGGAGCCTTTCTTTGTATCAGTTACATATTTTTTCAAGATGGCTGCCTTTGATTCACATAAACGTTCTATTTTGTGGCAGTCACATGACTGCCAATCAAATCGTTGTCACTGCCATAATTTTTCTTGGCACTGCCAACGTTTTGGGTGGCATTGCCGTCATTCTTATTAGTAGTAGCGTTTTGCCAACTGTGCGAGTATAAAAGCGCCACGATTTTCGTTGGCAGGCAGTCTGAGTCAAGCATTTGTTCAGTGCAGAACCACGTTACGTTTGCTAAAGTAATAAATCTGAGTTTCAACTGAAATAATTATAATAGTTACATTAAAGATCTACTTGATAAAATAATCACTCAGTAAACGTATAATTTATGTGACTTTGTATGAATTGATCATTTATAAGTACTTTTACTAACGTTCATTGACAAAGTCCTACTAGTGCAGTATACATATTGAAGATATAACGCACAGACAACTTTTATAAGCAAATAGGGTGACTTTTGTGAGTTATCTCGCTTAGATTGCATTACCAGAACAATATTGAAATCGCGTTGAACTACAGAATTAACACCGCTAGATTAATAAATAATATAACAAATAAATTATATTATATAATATGGGTTTTTCGGAACGTGCGCACCAGCGAAAACTAGTGACTTTTAATGAATAAATTTTATGATATAAATACATAATATTTCTGTATAAACATTTGTACCCAGTTCGAGTGATGTTTCACCTTTATTAATGCAATAAAACTGTTAAAACTTATAAACTGTTTTCAATGCGTGGTTGACAATTGGTACGAACTACAAAATGTCTGCGTAGTATTAGAGTTGAGTTGGTTACTTGAGAGCCAAGCTGAGCTTGTTCACACGGCCTACAATAAGTTGAAGCGAAGTTGTGATATAAATTTGCGTCAAGTACATTCACTAGCGTGAAACCAGGGCGAGCCCCCAACAATACCACATCTCAACATAGTGCCATTTCAGTTTGATACGCCTATAAGGAACTATTTAGCTAGGTCGGTACTTGTTATCAGAACGTTAATACGGAGGGGGGCTTTACCGTACTATTAGATCAGTGTGCGGACATATTACAGCACTATTCACTACGAACGCGGTCCTGCTAAACAGAACATAATATATGTATATATGTACAAAACCGTTTTATCACCCACACTTCTTGTGATTGAAATGATAAATCTTGCGCTACTAGCTCGTGTATAAATTCAATCTCTTGAGTAGCGATTATAGTAACAATGACTTGTTGCCATTTTGGAGGCATACAAGGTGTAGAAACGCCACTGTTCGGAGCCAGGTCAGAGCACCTTGTAGGTCCTGTCCTACCCGGCTTACGTGCAGCTTCGTCTCTGCCTGGGTCCACTTGCATGTCCTTTCTTAGAAGGCTTACATGAAGCTAAGCCACTGACAGGAAGCACTTGCAGATCCTGCCCTACACGACCGACGTACAACTATGCCATTGCCCCTAGTCACTTCCATGTCCTGGCATACACGACCTACGTGTAGCTACGCCACTGCCTCTAAACACTAGCAGGCCCTAGTATACGCGGCCTACGTGTAGCTAGGCCACTGCATATAGCCATTTGAAAGCACTGACCCAAACGGCTTACGTGCAGCTACGCCACTTCCCGGAGCCATTTGAAGTTCATGACATATACGGCCTACGTGCAGCTATGCCACTGCCCGGGGCCATTAGGAGGGAATGACATTTACGGCTTACGTGCATCTACGCCACTGCCCGGCTTACGCGAATGATCAAAACAAACACACGAAAGTACGAAGATGAGGGGACAAAGACTTTGTACTTTCCTAGGTTCGCCTTAATGTCTTTGCTCCCTTCGCCTTAAGTTATCGCAAGCACCTTACAATTATTTAAAGACAAATTTGTCGAATCATTTTATTGCTGCGGAAATAATCAACTTTTGATGTAAGGGAATCAATCCCGTCTGCATTTATTCCATTTGTGGGTATTAATTGCCTATCTTTGGCTTGGCGTATTCTATTAACGAAAAATTCAATTGTACACGGTGTTGCAGATTCTAGAAACATACTTATATATTATCTCTTTGCACGGTAAGTTTTCCTGGTCAGTCTGTTGGTGTACATTGCTTAGCGTAGTTCATAATAAATAGTTAGAGCACACTTGTGTATCTTATTTATTATATCACATTAGTGAATATTGAACACACACATACACTACAACAAGGAAAACAAAACCCACGGGTTCCTCATTTTTTAAGAAACATACATTGATACGCGAATATACAATTAAACTAAATACATTTCCTCAATACCGATTCACATCTTTTTACTGATCAAGTGTGTTTGAATTAATCGCAGATCAGGACTTCGTACTGTTGAACCATAAAAAATCACATAAATATTACTTTAGAATTTTGTCGTTCCGCCTAATTATTTTTCAATGGATTCTTTAAAAAATTATGTTATTTACAATAAAATGTATAAATGTTATTTTCTGTGATGATACCAGAATAAAGCGCTGAAAGTGTTAAAAGGATGTTTGAGCAATAAGCGTGGTTTTACTTGTTCACATTTCTGTTCACATGCAATTTAAATCGAATGAAAACAATAAGCTGAGTGGCCGAAACCTGCAAGTGCCTGTCATTACTTAAATGGTAAATTTTAATTGATGATTGTGTAATGTAGCTATTTTTATGACAGTATCTGATAAACGTATATGTATAAGGATATATGAACATTGCTTTCATCTCGGAAAGTTATTGCTAGTGTTTATTTAATTAAATAATTAAACCCAAGTATGTATCTATAATAATGTATTCCTTTTAGTTCTCACCAAGATTAATGTAAGATTCTTTGGCAAATCACATAATATTTTTGAAAACACAAGAAATCGATGGCTATTTGAATGTTGCAAGTTTTAATTACCCCTAGCCAAAGCATTGCTTTAGAACTAAAATAGTTGCGCTACCTTTCTTTAATGATAAAAACACGAGGAGATCTTGATAGGAATGCCTTGAATGAAAATACCTGCGTTTTACAACATTTATACCATAGTCGTCAATCATAAATGATTGTAAAGGGGAAGGCGAAAGGACGAGTGAGCGAGAGTACGAAGGCGAAGGGGCGAAGACACAAAGGCGAATTCGTGAAGGGGGGGGGGGGTCGACGAATGAACTAAGTTACCTTCGCTTCTTCGCTTCTTCGCCTTCGTACTTTACTTTCGCGTTTTTACCTTCTTTTTTTCGCCTATAAGCTCCATTGTACTTTCGTGCCTTCGCAGTCGTCCTCTTACCAAGACTGTGTGTACGTACTGAAGTCTTGTGCAGGTCACGACCTACTGCCCGTAGCCACTTGGAGGTCATGGCCCACAAAGCATATGTGTAGCTACTACTGCCTAAAACTTGCACGTTATGACCAACATTGCCTTTGTGGAGCAACGCCACTGCCGTTAGCAGATTGAAGGTCCTGACCTACATGACCTTTGGGTAGCAACAGAACTGCCCGGAGCCACTTGATGGTCTTTACCTAAACGGCCTTTGTGTAGCAACGCCACTGTCCGCGGCAAGTTTAATATGCCGTCCAAAGTAGGCACGTACACGTAGGCCTTGTCGGCCATGACCTGCAAGTGGCTCCGAGGCAGTTGTGTGGCTCAACATAGGTTGTGTAGACAAGAACCAGGAAGTGGCTCCGGGCTCTCTAGTAGCTGCACGAAGACATTTCAGGTCAGGACCTTTAAGTGGCTATGGGTAGGACGAAGCTACACGTTTGACGTGTAGGACAGGACCTGCAAGTGTCTCGGGGCAGTTGCGTAGCTACATGTAGGCCTTGTTGGACGGCAAATGAAATTCGATCATGGTGTGGGTACAGGGACAAGTGGTCAACATGAATTTAGGGACAACGTTGAACGGACCACAGAAGAACATGCATTAAACATTCCATCGACGTGGCTCTAGTAATTTGGAGCCGTTGGTCCAACCCTTATATTATACCATGTTTTAGCCTAGTTGGGCACGTTAGTTGTTTTGGCCGTTTGGCCAAATTGTCCATAAAGTTGTATTTGTTATCCGTTAAAGGAAAATGTTTACCGCGCTTAGAATTTGTTTTCGTTTGTTCTATTAAATATTTTAATTAACGTATAAAGTACGTATGTCATTACCGCCAGGTAGGCCGGAAGCTTAGTGCACTTGTCGTTTGTAAGCTACATGTATTGTGTTATTCAATGAGCCATGCCATTTACTGGCAAACCAAAATAAAATATCTCTTATTAAAGAAGATAGAGTGTTTGTGTTTACTTTTTGACATTGATAGTCTAGGAGGTGTCATGATTGGTTTCCAATAAATACAAATATAATGAATATGCGTATTGACTTTGGATCATGATTATGATTGCCAAGGTACGGTCAGCTTCCACGATGTCGCCGTCGAGTTAATACCTTAATTTCCTCAGGGATATCAATGGAGTATTTCTATAGTAAAGATGTAGTGCATTCCAATAGTACATTTGGTACTTGTTTTATTCAGTTATAGTAAATGAATAATACTAAGTTCCTTTTTATCTCAGCAAAAATGTCAGTGCAGAGTTAAGACGCCTCATACAATCATGTACTTTCCATTTAAGATGCTTACGTTTCATAAATGAAAGCGATAAATTTCTTGCATTACTACATGTAATGTTAAGAAATCTTTTGTGTACGAGCATGCCATTTCTTGAATACCTGATGACCACAAAATATTAAAATAACGGAAAATATCAAACGTCCATATAACTCTATTTAAACTGACATAACCAAGAATGCAGTAGAAACCAACTTGGAAGTCAAAGTAAGAGTGTACAATATATACGGGGTTTTCTGACTTTGACTTAACAAGGGCGTTCGGCACTTTTGTTTTGAACCAATACAGAAAAATAAGTTCCGAGCGACAGCCTCACGTTGAACATATGGTTCAAATTGATTATAAAAATAGATTTTTCATCATAATATATTCTTATAGTATTGCATATATAACATATATTTAATTCAAAGTCATGTTTCAGTGTATATAGTTTGATTCATTACACTTCAGTATTACCAACAAGTGTTTTTAGACAATACTGTAAAGTCACAAACGTCACACTGCCTGGATACAGTAAAACATTTATTTTTTTTAAATTATTTTTAATATTTTTTTATTTTTTTTTATTATTATTTATTTTGGTCAAAATAATGAATATATGTCATTTAAAAAATTACTCCACAATTTTTCATGAAAGAAAATTAGTATAATATATAAATAAATTATTTATTTATATATTATACTACAATTCTTTTATGAAAAATTGTGGAATAATTTTTTAAACAACATGTATTCACTATCTTGACCGAAATAAATAAATAATAAAAAAATAAAAAATAAAAAATAAAAATAAAATAAAAATAAGACAATATGAAATAAGTATGTATTACTGTATCATGGCAATGTGACGAGCACCTGTGGTTTGTACCATGCGCGCGCACCGTAATATTGTTCACTTTAAATGTAAATATGAGCAAACAAAACATACATAAAACGCAGCGCAATGAACCATTCTAGATAAAAGTATTCCAACTTGTATGTTGTGATAATTTTCGGCTTCATAAGCATGGGCGCATTCACGTCAAATCCTTGAAACACTCCTGATGGGTATTTTGCATTATGGATTCACATACGTTGTGCATATACATTTTTGCCATTCAAATTATTGTACCGGCAATGTTTGTAAGATTTATATATCAAATCAACGAACACATGAATTGTAAGCTTACAGTTAAATACATGATTCCGCATCTCCTATTTTATCTGCTTTGTTTTTTAGAAAGTTCTCGTCCGTTCTTAAGAAATATATTTTGTTTCCGTCGAATCCGGCATAAATGGTTTTCTTAACTCCAGGATGTTCATAATAACAGCCACTAACGATGCTATTTTTGGTAACGCTCCCGATTATTCGGCGAAACACCACCAAGACAACCGATTTACAATCTAAAAAAGAATCCATAACAAAATTAGAAAATACTGCATTGATCTTATTTATTTGTTTGGAATACTGAGACAAGAAAAATTACTTGATAAGTCGAGTAACACTAAATCAGTAAAGTGCAGTAACTGTGACTGCAATGTTTAAAGTAGCCCGTGCAACCTTTTAGACTTAGTAGAGTATCCTACTTGTATACAAAATAACCTTGATCACAAGATATATTAATTCGTTACGATGTAATCATAACATAAAGACAAGTGAGAAAACAAACCTTGTAATTCTTCCATGGCGGCATTGCATGAATCTTCAATCCTGGTTTGAAATGTGCATAATACTACCAATGGCTCGGAAGCTGTTATGTCTGTCTTTGTTGGACAATCAACGAAGTTAATGGTCTTGAATTTGCGTAATAGGTTAATACGAATAGTCTCATCCAATCCATTTTCGCAGTACAACTGAACATTCTAAAATGAAAAGAAATGATATCAAGTCAATATACTTTGAAATGTTGCGGGTTTTTTCTAAAATAATAACGTGATAAAATTAGATATATCTACGTTTCAAATACTATGTAAGTTGTTTTCTTAAATATTTCACCACTTTTTAGGGGCCATATTTCAAGCAGAAATATATAATTTTGATATCGCTTTTACCATGCAGTACCAATGTTCCTCATGGGATCATACTTCTATTATACATTTTAAATAAAATATATTATTTAAATACATGTATAATAATTGTCTAACAACTGAATACGACAAAAAAATGTTTTCAAAAGGATCTCGGGCAAGCAATTGAAACGGGGTATCACTGCGAGAAATGACATTATCGCAATTATGCAAACCTTCACTGTTTTGTTATCTTGGGCTTTTTAAGTTCTTATACATTACGGACCTTTTCATTAAACTCCTAAATAAGACTTACCACAATTAATAATATTGTTTTAATATTTTAAAAAGGATGAATTAATGTCGAAACAATGGTTCTAATAAAGGATACCGAGTTTAATTTAAAAGAATTGTGCAGAAAACCCGGTATTTATTTCTTATGGAACTATAGGTGACCACAGTAAATCTTTTAGTATTTACCAATCATTAAATATTTTGCCCTTTCTGCTATTTAATATATAATACAGGTTAGTAATAAATCTAAGTTTTGATAAAAGTATGTGTATATGTAAATTCATAAAGAACGGTGTATGATTTAAACTTACGGATCCATCTTGCTTGTTTTTGCAACAACAAAACCATTTTTTACAACAGTTCCAGATATTCCACAAAACGATTTCGCACCAGACCCAGATATTCCATAAACACAAACATTTTTTGACGCGGCCGCAGGACATAGCTGCTAATAACACAATTGAAGATTTAGTTCCAATGGTTATGAAATATGCGCGTGTGAAAGCATTTAAAGGTAAAATTCCTTAGTTTCTTCAATTTAAGAAAGATTTTCTTCAAGCGAACATAAACAATGTGTCAACACTGCTTTATAGTAATAAACAAACCACCAAAGCATTTATCTAAGATAACCAGTCAAACCGGATCAAATCTTTTACCCAATCTCTTCACTGGATTGGCCGATAGTACAGCTGTCAATTAAATAAGCTGACAGCTCGTATTAAGCCAATAGCTTAAATGCTTAAAAAGGAATTTCTATGGTGCACTCGTGTGGGGCTGCAGGGAAAAATGCTTTGTCATTTCTCGCTAATGAGTTACACAATTAAGAATACTTTAGGTTTAAGGAAGATATTTGCATTTTTGTAACGAAGAAGTGGTTTTAGTTAGTAATAATTATAGAAGCGGTGATGTCAGTTTCCCATGCACGCGCTTCTATTTGTTCATAACACGTTACTTCAACGATTTGATTACTCCTGTATGACACAAAATGGAAACGTTCTAAATTCTTTCATTCGTAAAACGAACGTTGAACTATTGCAGCCATTGTATTGTCCGAAAGCAATCACACTCACAGAGAAAATGCCAACAAAACTTTGATTAGACCATTTAATCTTGTGTTTGAAGGCCGAGTGAATATACTTTGAAAAGTTTGAAGTAAATTATGATTATATTAGACAATTCATGGTGTCATATACTTGAGCACATGAAATTATTTCTACAGTTCAACTCATTTTATCTTTATTTCTACCGCACATTAATACATTTATATTACTATGCAACAGAAAAAAGCCAATATAGTACAATAAAAGCAATAACTATTCACATTTATAGGATTTTTTTTCTGTTCATTACATTACATTACATTGCAAATAAATGTTTCTATGTAATAATACCACAAAGTATTTTGTTTTAAATATCCACACTCAGGCAAAATAGTGAATGGTCAAGAGAAAAATACAGTCGGAAATGGAAGCAAAATATCATTATTACGCCTAATGTCTTTTACGTTCAAACAAGTTTATCATCGTTTAAATATATATTATCGTATGTCTGAAAAATCGTTTGCGTATCGCCCTATCGTTTTTATGTTTCGTTACGTCGATTTATAGATTTGATGAATAGTTATTATATTCTTAAACGCTACTTATTCAAAATTCCCCTTTTATGTTGAAACCGGCTGTAATTTATTTTCACAGGGTCATGGAAAGTATTCATTGAAAACTTTTCTAAAGCATGTGTATCTTTCACATCTCCTTTGATCCAAAGACAATCTTGTGTGCATTTCTCTGACGATAAATGACTCTGTTATTTTTATAAACATAAATGCGCTGAAATTCTTTTCTATCTTCACGATTGATGTAATATGGCGGCGCACGAATATTATATAAATGCATGAGCATATTGCATTGATTATTTTATTCATAAACTACTTCTACAAACTACATTGTTGAAATGGCAATTTTACCACGATTTTGTAAACGTCAACATGTGGCTGACGATATAGGAGTCTGTTATGTTTTTTATAAACATAAATGCGCTGAAATTCTTTTCTATCTTCACGATTGATGTAATATGGCGGCGCACGAATATAAAAGCATAAGGATATTTCCTTGAAATTTTCTCTAAAGAATGTTTAACTTTCTCATCTCCATTGATCCACAGACAATCTACTCGTTTATTTTCCATCGTGTTCTTTTAAATATATTGGATCAAGAGATCGAGACCGAAGTACACCCACCGATTGCACCGAAAGGCCATGCATCTATGGCCCCATACCACGCCATAAGTGAAGACTCAAACTTTTTTTAAAGGAATCTTGGTTTAAACAATATTTATTCATATGTTGTTAATATATCAGCATGTTACAAGTATACAGGGTAAATGATTGAAGAGATAGCTTAATGCTGATATTAAGACTTCTTTCCTAAAAGGAATCTTGCGTGCATGTGTCTGACGATATAGAAGTCTGTTATGTTTTTTTTATAAACATGAATGCGTTGAATTTCTTTTCTATCTTCACGATTGATGTAAAATGTCGGCGCACGAATATAAATGCATGGGGATACTGCATTGATTATTTTATTAATTAACTACTTCTGCAAACTACATTGTTGAAATGGCAATTTTACCACGATTATGTAAACAAGATATATTTTCATTTGTATAACATAAGTTTTTTTGACTAAAGACGCTATGCGTACCTTGTTGAGTATCTTAAAACCGTGATCTCAGTGTATTATACAGTACCATGTTTAAATTCATGCGGGTAAGGCTCCTTATAGTGTCGATTTTATTAGTATTAACATGTACGGTGGACAACTTATATATATGTACATGTATGTGTGTATAAAATAAAAAAAAATAATATGTAAAATAAAAGGTTCTGTTTCGTCAGATTTACACGTCAATAGTTTAAAGCCTAGAGGTGTATCAAACAGATGAATGTGTTGACATGGACAAGGTTTGGAACTCGTCATTCAGTTCTTTAATCATTTATTGAAAACAATATTTTAAAACGTTTGAAATCGGTTTACCGTGACCGTGGTCTCTGTCCCTCTGACAAAAAATAATTAAGAAATCATCTACTGGCACATGGTAATTTAGCTTCATGGTATTATATCGAAACTGCTCATGGGCAAAATACCACTGAAATAATACGGTCCTTGGTCAAATCGCCAGCAAGCTCTTGTACGGACATAACTTTCAAACAAAGTTGAATCCAATAAGCTGTTCTAGGGGTTCATATTTCTTTAGTGATTGCTTTTCTATGGGGTGGTTATTATTGTTTATGACAAATGTAATTTTGTCGTTAAAGTTTACGAATTAGACAAAAATTTATTTCCCTTGTTTGTATGCCTCTGATAGGTGTAGCTAGTTTTGTACAGGAAAAGCACGAGGATTTCGTGCATTTGTAGCGTGTTATCTCCATTCAGCCTTTAGGTACAGCCGTATACAGACGTTAATTTTTTGCTTATCGATAATGGAGCAAAACGGTGGTGAAACTCCAACACGTGGTACAAACGATAGTTCACACGAAATTTTGATAGAGTTGCGAGGACTTAAAAGGAACCTTTAATTTAATTGAAAGACGAGGTACGTGAAAATTCTGTCTCAGCAAGTGATTTAAAAAAGTTGAAAACCGAAAAAGACATTAATTGGAGGTTTGAAGGAAACCGTTTGCAATACGAATTTAACTCGGCAATTGACGATAACTTGAAGCAGTTGAATTGGTCTGTTAAAAAAATGTTCAGCAGTCTACACAGCAGTACATGGGGAAGCCTTATTCCGTTCGAGGCTCCTACGGACCATGTATCGCTTGCGGAGAAGCCAACCACATCAGACGAAATTGTCCATACACCAATAGGAGCAGCCAACCTGAACTACCCGCTAGAAAGTGAGACGTCCTATATAACAGGAAATCCTGACAGTGAGATTCAAGATGAGTATTCTAATTTAAGAACTTTTACTTTTGATCTGGACCGTTTCACGGAAGACTGTTTTGTTTACGAGCAAGGTCAAAAAGAAATATAGTTAGAAATAGGTTAAAAGAGCATTTTAAATTCTGGGAGAGTATAGGAGCAAGCCAGTTTATTTTAGACACTATATTGTTTGGGTACAAAATTCCCTTTTATTCTTTACCTATAAAATCAATAATGAGAAATAATCCGTCGGCATTGAAAGAGAGTGCGTTTGTTGCACAAGCAATTAATGATTTATTGGATAGGAATTTGAACTGAAAAATGCTTGCATGTAACTACTGTTGTAAACCCTCTTTCTGTTTCCGTTCAAAATAACGGTAAAAACGTTTAATTCTGGATTTAAGAATGGTGAACAAACATGTATGGAAACAATATATCAAATATGAAGAGCTCAGGCTTGCTCTGATGTATTTAGAAAAGGGTAGCTGGATGATTAAATTTGATATACATTCTGCATATCACTTTTTAGATAATTATTCTGAGCATACAGAATATTTAGGATTTTCATTCACCGATGAAAATGGTGATACCTCATACTACAAATTTTTAGTTTTACCATTTGGATTAGGTGTGGCACCCTATTTTTATACAAAATTTACTCGTCCCCTCATAGCAAAATGGCGGGGCGAGGGAAAAAGGTGATTATGTTCTTAGATGACGGTTTTGGAACTTCAGGTAGTTTGGGTAGTACTAGACAGTTAGCTTTTGATATAAAACAAGATCTGCTGGACTCCGGCCTGGTGCCCAAATTTGATAAGTCGATCTGGGAACCAATGCAGATACTTGAATGGTTAGGTGCAATTTTCAACATGATTGAATATACAATCTGTATTCCGCAGCGCAGAATAGATAAAACCTTGGTCACACTAAATGAGATTAATCATTGGTCACGTGTCCCTGTTCGGACTGTTGCTAGTTTTACACAATTAAGTTTTTGAATACTAAAAGTCTTGATTATTCGGGTGAATGTTCGAAAATTGTATATAGTGATGCGTCAGGAACAAGTTATGCCGGTTTTGAAGTTGGCACAGTAAATGGGGTTTCCCATGGTACATGGTCTGTAGAGGAGAGTGTTCGATCCTCGACATGGAGAGAATTGTGTGCTGTTTACAGGGTGCTTAGATCAAGGGCACATAAATCTCAGTAATCAGAGAATTAAATGGTTCACTAGCGTTTGCAGTATAGTTCAGAAGGGGTCCATGAAAGAAGATTTGCAAGATTTGGCAATGAAGATTTTTAACATCACTTCAAATCATTCTATTCACTTAGAATTAGAATGGATTCCCCGTAATGAGAATGAAAGGGCCGATTATTTGTCAAGGGTTATCGAGAAAGATGACTGGGGTATCATTTATACCATTTTATCTTTGATTCAGGCTAGGTGGGGCATGTTAGAAGTAGATTTTTTCGCCTCGGAACACAATGCTAAGTTGCCAGTCTTTTATTCTACATTTTGGTGTTATAAATCATCAGGTGTTGATGCATTTACTTATAACTGGGACTCGGTTTTTGGCTTATTTGTTCCACCTGTCATAATTGTTGCCAGGGTGCTTACAAAAATGCGCAGTTGCAAAGCAAGTGGTGTTCTGATTGTCCCTGAGTGGAAATCGGCAAGTTATTGGCCTTTGATATGTGATAATTCCGGGATTTTCAGGTCAATTGTCCAGGATTGGATGTTCTTGCCCATTGATAAGACATGGGTACAGCCGTATACAGACGTTAATATTTTATTTCTTAAATTTTAAGTCAAAAGACGAGTGGTTTCACCTGTATTGTGTATTTTCACATTATAAATGTAAAATCTTATACTGAAGATGTATCTTGGAGTAAAGAAAATGTTGTTACGTTTATAAGTTTAGTAGATATTTGTCATTAGTAGTCCGGTAGTTGCTAATGACGAGTAAAAGATTTGAGAATATGATTTGCATTTTAATATATGTAATTTCGCATACTACAATCTCTTCTTTTTGTTGTACAAAGTTATTTTTCATTTATGTTCAACATACTGGTATTTGGTATACTGGTATGTTTGTATAACATGTATATATCAAGTTTATTAAACATGTTGTGTCATGTTTGCTTAAGATAAGCTGTTATTCATGCATAATGAATATAGTTAGTTCAATTTATGTGTTTGCAATGTTCATGATAAGCTGTTATTCATGCATAATGAATATAGTTAGTTCATTTTATGTGTTTGCAATGTTCATGAACTTGACAGAATAAACATGTATGTTATTATTAATAAAGAAATAGCCGGTCTGTTGCATCCACTAGGCTTATACCAAAAAACATATACTTTTTTTTTTTTGGTTTGAGGACGGTGGCGGTAAATGTTGCAATGGTTTACACTTATAGTGTTGTGACATTTACCGCAGCTGGTTTGTCCTTGGGCTATCAGAGGTGTGGTCCATAAGGGAACGTACCTTATTTTCATAGAGTTACCGGCCATTAAGCATGATTTTAACACGTTTGGCTCTGTTGTACGTTGAAAAAAGCCAAACTACGAGACTTGTCTGACACTAAGTACACATCATCAAATTCATGACTGTGTAGTAGTGCAAGATGAACTGTTCGTTACGCAAGGTTGTCCGGTTAGCACAGTGGTAAGTGCACCCGTTTCTCACCTATGCGACCCTGGTTCAATTCCTGGCCTGGGCGCATGTGATTTTGGTTTGTGGTCACCAAGTCGGACAAGTGGGTTTTTTTCAGGTACTCCGGTTTTCCCCACAACACAAGACCATACTCTCGTGCGAACAAGAGGGGTTAATATAAGTTTCTAAAGCTTGTTTCACAATCGTTATATAACAAATAAGTTTAAACTTACGCAATGTACATGTCTTTAAGTAACGTGACATTGAACATATCTATTTTCATGGCATCATTGCAGAGTGTTTATTGAACAACTCAGATATTGTTAACACTACCACTAAGAAACATGTGTCCAAGCCTTTGAAAATTTATGTGCCCATTTTTACTGTTAAGCGTTTATGATTTTGTTTTAATAGCCTATCCTGTGTCAACTTAGCTAGCCCTCCTGTTATAGTTCTAGTTTTAATACACAATGGATATATTTGTCACCGGTATATACTGCCCAATTCTATCGTAGATTAGGTTTTTATAACTCAGAGTGTCAAACAGCAAGATGTTTGTCCAGGTATAGATCTGGTGAGGTTAAGTCTGTTATTAACTTGAGATGACAGGGCCCATACATTGACCAATTGTTAAATCATAAAAACAACACACCGGAAAAACAACATGCACATAATCAACAACGTTTGAAAGGTTTTGGCCTTCCCCACCTACTTTTGCAATGCGGAATGCCCTAAAATATACTAGTGAAACGAAAAATAATCAAACCCCAGTCCCTACTCATACTCCTACTACTTCTGTTACTACTGCTATGTCTACCAACACTACTACTACTACTACTACTACTACTACTACTACTACTACTACTACTACTACTACTACTACTACTACTACTACTACTACTACTACTACTATTACTACTACTACTACTACTACTACTACTACTACTACTACTACTACTACTACTACTACTACTACTACTACTACTACTACTACTACAACTACTACTACTACTACTACTACTACTACTACTACTACTACTACTACTACTACTACTACTACTTCTACTACTACTACTACTACTACTACTACTACTACTACTACTACTACTACTACTACTACTACTACTACTACTACTACTACTACTACTACTACTACTACGTCTACTACTACTACGTCTACTACTACTACTACTAAGACTTCGGTCTTAGAACATTCTATGCCATGATGCTTTATTTTGAAATTTCTCAGAAGTTTCCTGTGAATGCTGTCAAATGATAGAGGAATAAACTAACTGGGCTACCTGAAAAATAAGCAGGAAAATTTGGTAAATATTTAAGATAAGTTTTGCTGTCATTTTTGTCACATGTAACAGGGAATTGAAAAAAAAAAAACAACATAACCCACCTTTTTCGTTGACTTTATCCTTTCGTAATTCCTCTGAAAGACGATACAGGTTCTTAAGTTGTTATTGTGAAAGCGATTATGATAAAAGTGATGTGATAAACAATATGTAAAATTTAAAGATTTAAAAACGCAATATTGACTTTGTATGTTCAAATAAGTTCATAATTACTAAATAGATCTTTATACATTTAACCCAGATGTTAAATCTAAATATACCTTTCTGTAGCAACACTGGCAGAACACTATTAATACTATTCCAGCCAAAACTGTTGCTCCAGCTAAACTCCCAAACACTATTGAAATAACATCCCTAGACATCTTACACTTTTTATGTCCGTCAAAAGCCCCGGTGCAAATAAACCCGAAATCGCACTCGCACATAAACCACAAATAATTCACAAATTATGCCTTGATATTGGAATCAAATGGTTTATCGCAATATGAATTCAGTCATTACCTCATTGTTGTCTTTATTCACACAGAAATACTCACTACAAATCAAGCTGCAATGTTTAAACTTAACTCCTTATGTGTTTTTATACAAGCAGTCCTTTCAAGATAGCGTGCGTGGTACAAAAGAAGATACAAACTACATTTTCAAATACTTAAGTGCCTTATCGTTGTAGAAGTGCATTTATCTTATGTCATGCTGTTTACGGCTATTGCAAGTTGGTGTAATTCGTTTAACAACCATCGACAGTGTTAGATAATTTAACGCATAAGTTGTGGTTCAAGCATGATTGTTAAATACATAATTTATATTTTGGTAGGTTTCGGATCTACCTTATAAAGAAAATAGTGGTTTTCAAAATAAGCATATCAAGCTAATATTATCACAATACAAGTAAAGACGGTGTTCTACGAACCAATTGAATATTATTTTCTTTAAAATTGAATAATATTGCAAACAGTTTAGTTTTAAAGCTTGACATTGCCGGATTGCTTTTCTCAGTGGGTTATGTATTGGTTTATAACAAGCCTACAACACAGATGACGAAAGGCCATTGGTCCAGGACTGGTCACGCGGTGACCCCATATTAATTGATATATAAAATTTACCATATTCGGGTTCGAGCTTCTTATAGGTTTATAACATTACTTTTATATTAAATTAAATATTCTTTCTTTTGTTTTTTATTCCTTTTTCTTTTAACCTTCAACATTTTTAAGCATGTTAAATGCATGAGAATTGCATTACTGTTTTTGTCAACAGTCACTGAAAAAGTTTAGCACATTTTAACAGCATGTATCAATGCATACCCATAAACAATTTAAACAGTTAAGTTAAAAAACAGTAAACGCGAAACAATATAATCATCAATACAACAAAACTTGATGTAGACATCACTAACAAAACTGAGTAACAATAATTTATTATTAGATTCCGATCCAACCCGAGGGCAAGTGCATAAGAATCCATCATTTGGTTCCATTTTGAACATGTCTCTCACATTTTCGTTTGACCCCTTGCTAAAATAGCTCCTATTGTAGATTGGACTAGCCCCGCCCCTTCCCTCCCCAAACACATGTTGGCATGTATTACAGTTGGTATCCGGACATTTTGGTCCTTTAACCAGTTCAGCCTTGCCCCAGATCATTTGATAAATTTATTGTGGAGACATTTCACCCACTACTTATGATACCATCGAGATACCTTGCCATTCCCCCTTTTTAAAGAGAATTAAAACAAAGCCAGTATGTGTATGAATTAAAGAAAATACAAAATATGAAGAAGTTTCTAAGTGGTACATATATTGTGAAACACTTGACGTCTTGGTCTATAACTGAAGCTGGTTAAGCTACAACAAAAAGCTACTTGGGTTGTTGCTGAGTTACACCATTGGTCGCTTGTGCTGAGGTTGGGTTGCATCAATTGGCTTCTTGGTATGACGTTGAGCTAAAACAATTGGCTACTTGGTTTGACTTTCAACACTTTGCTACTTGGTGTGAGATTGAGCTACAGTGTCGAGCCAAATTATTCTACACGTTTCTTAGCCATTTATGTCTATAGATTACACGACCCTAGGCTGGTTATGCCTAAAGTTTGCAGAATGCTTAGATGTTTACGAATATAGTTTGCGAGGCTCTAAGCGGTTAATGTATAAATCGTAACTGGCTATGTCTATAGTTTGCATGGTTATGGTTATAGTAAGCATGAACCTTGTAAAGTATGCATTCAGATTGATCGTTTGATGATTATTTGTTTGGTTTGCATTGTCTCCAGTTAGACAGTACAAAGCTTGTTATGTCTATAGTTTTGCACGGCCCTCAACTGATATGTCTATTATTTTCGCAGTCCTAACCTGTTCAGATATATAAATAACACAGTCCTACGCTTGTTATTGTATTCAATTTGCACTACCCTCAGCTTGGTATGTATTTAATTTGCATGATCCTAGGCTATTTAGATAGTGCTATAAAATTGTTTATGTCTAAAGTTTGCACTATTATAGACTACTATAACATATTGCGTTTTTTACTGTGTGTGGCATAAACGACTTTGATCAAGTATTTTGCTGCTTTTTGACACCTTATTTTACAAGGTATTTTTTACCCTCTTCGACATTTTCAGAATTAGTTGGTGACTCGAAAAGTATGTGCACTTATCCGAAGCTTTGGCCCGGCACTGCGCACAAGATGGGATTTAAACAGATTGCATTGTTTTGTGTCATGCCACGGAAATTTGTCAAAAAGTATTCATGGTGTGTGTTTTGATCAAGTAAATTTTGTAGGTGGCGGTGTCACCGCGCCAGTCAAATCGTTAGGCTGTCCAGTTAGCGCACTCGCTTTACACTTAGACGACTCGGGTTTCGATTCCCGGTTCGATGTGGGTTTGGTTTCTGGGACAAGTCGGTTTCTTCCGGTTACGGTACTCTGTTTTCCTCCACAACACAAAACCACACTCTCGCTTAACATCTTGCCAACGAAAGTGATAAATATAATATTGTAACAACTTTTTTCGCAATCTTTCATCAATAAATGAGACTTTAAGCTTAAACTAAACTAATACTTCAAATTTGGAAACAACGCCGTGATATCGTTGATTATTGCTCTCATATCAAACGCAGTTTTAAACTTAGAAGATGCGTAACCCACACTTCTTCGTCAATGTATTTTAATATATACATGACATACTACAGAAAAAAAGTCCTTTAGTCGAAAGCTTAAACATAAACAATGGCAACGGGTTTAAGCCAGAAACACAGAAAAACAACATAAAACTAGGAGTGTTTATCAAGAATTGTTGGGGAACCGCCTTGGAACGTTAAGCAAAATGTAATTTTACAGGAAGTTTAAATTAAAATCCGAACGTCCAACCTCATAACCATAACCAAAATGTAAAAGCAAGCGGTGTCATTCATGTCATTTCGAATGGTTCATGATGAATGAAATCTAGGAATCTAAACAAAATCAGTTTTTTGTATCGGCGGGCTATCAAACTAATTTGACATCGAGACTTCGTTCTAACCTACATGTACACCTATCCGGAAACTGGACAGACATGTAACATATATTCGTGTGGTGCTTCTTTCATTGACTTCCACAGACAAGCTTTGTTATTCACCCTTGATATGCCAATGCGTTATGTTAATCAAACTCAGCCGAAGAAATTAAAATTAAAAGGGTACCTGCATAACAAAGTTTTTATTTATTCGTTCATTTATACTTAATAGTACTCCTGCAGCTTACTTTCATCTACTTTTTAACTTTTGTAAAATATGATGGGTGTCAAAACATAAAGCGAAGTTGCAAAAGAAATAGACTTTAAGGGGAAAAAAGTTTTGCTCAACCCCCCAGGGGGAATTTTGTAGACCCTGATTTTATGAAAGGGTATCATCTTACACTCATTTTAAGACATGTTTACGCCTTGTTCTTTTGGGCGTTTGGAAACTACAACATTTTAAATTTCGTTACCAAATATCTTTTTACTTTCGAACATAGCTTTCACTTGTAAAATACTTCCATTTTCTAACAGAATTTTAATTCAATTATATATGACGTAATTAAACACACCAAAAGTTTTTCACCTAAAAATGAAGATGTTTCAAGGCTCAATATACCATATTTAACGTTACTGCAAAACTTCCAATATTTTATTACGAAAAACAAGCATCAAAATAATCTGCATCGAATTGATGAGAAATATTTAATTATACATCAAAATTCAGACATTACTGATAAATAAGACGTAATGTTAAACTTTCATGGGTTGCCTGTCTATACACATTACACAAATAATGCCTACATTTATCGTCATGTTGCAATCATATCTATACAATGATCCCTGTTTTTGGCACAAAAGCAAATTACAAATAATATTTAGAAAAACAATCACATGTTCTAATAAACGCACATGTAGAATGCGTTACTTTGTAAAAAATATGTTTCAAACAATTTCTAAAGTATTCAGAACTAGATTTTTTAACTTCACACGTTTTACATCACAACTCTAATCTGTTATGCAAAATTAAACTGAAACAACAAAATGAACAACCTTAAGATATAGACAAAATACTAGTCTATAAAATACTTTACTTGAAATTTCAATTAAACTACTTGACATTTTAACTCGATAAGTCATAATACAACACTCCTATGTTTTATGTTAAACGACTAGACATATTATATTCTTAAAAGGGAATACAATTGAACCTGTCAATTGTAGTTAACGTAACCAGTGTTAACCAAAATAACTTTGACCATGAAACGAGACTCTATAATTGTAAATGTACGCATAATGATGAAAAAAACACTGTCTAGAAAATTGCTGTACACCCTCAAAACAAATTGGTTTCTTACATGTAGTTGTCTTACATTATATTTAAACAATTTGACATTTGTAAACATTATGTTTCATGTAAGAGACAAATTGGTATGCTCATACATCTTACAAATTTTGCATAATTTACATAAAAATGATGTCTACAAGTTTTTAAGATTATCCTAGAAGCTCAAATTATGAAAACAGAACACAAAAAAACAAACCAGACATAAATAATTTAAATAGTTAGTTAAAATAAATAGTTTAATAAATTTTGGCCGTAATACATAGAGACAGTAAAGTGAATTATACAAAGATATATTATGCAAGCAGCCTCCAAACACGCCATGATACTCAAGAATTGATCACACAAGAAGTAAATAAATATAATATTGATACACAAGCAATATGAATAAATAATACAAATAATAAATATACATAAAACATAATCAAGACTTATAAACATGTCACACCATTATACCTAACATTTTAAGCACAACATCCATAAAACAACAACAATAAGAACATTGAAAAATAAAAAACCTATTCATTAACTTTGAAAAAGGTAGGTAAGGAGGGATTAAACTAAAACTAAAATAAACAACCGCTCGGCTGGTGGTGTGCTTAACAATGAAATTGGCGCTAAAAACAGCGCCACCTGTCACCTAAGATTTTTTGGAAAAGCGTAACGTCAGAAAGCGCTTAAAAAGTATCGTACGTATGTCTAAATACTTAAATTATATAAGAAGCTCAAATCATGAAGACAAAATCTAACATATCTTAAGTAGCAGTCGGCAATGCCCGATATATTGTATACTTTCACCAGGAACACTAACTTTAAAGAAATAAGAAGCACTTCCCCTTCTCAACGAATGCGCAGTAAAATATCCAGAAATACACGCCTAATGCAACAATACCCCGAGATTTGCATCAAGGTATTGAGCATCAAACGAAATCAGGCTCCCATTGCTAGGAACACAACAGGCGGGCGCCTCAGCACGGGTATCAAATGACACTTATGTAAAAAGGCAGTGACAGGACACAAAGGGGAATTTTGAATCTTACACAAAGGTTAACAAAAGGTTTTTTTACCGAACTGATTTGTTTTAGAGTATTTAAAAAAATACAATTATCAAACATGGACGATAACTGGGGTACAAAGCTCGATTGTCTAGCCATGGTGAAAAAAAAAACATAAATAAAAAAGAACACCAAAGTGTACAACGCAAAGGATTATCAATGTCTAAACAGAGAAATATCTTGAATAAAATTTCCACGCATAGTCAACTTGAATTGAAAATTGTCTAAAGTGAGAAATTCTACATCGTGGAGAACATGACAGAACCGGACACCATTAAGGCCATTTTTCTTTTTTTTAATTGGTTAACGGATTTTTAAAAAAAAATGGATGGGTGGTGCGAAAAAAAAGGATTTTATACTCATACTAATCGGTTTTTTTTCAATCAAAATAACAACAAACAGCAAAGACATGTTCATAGATTCATATGAATGACATTTGAAATGCTTAAGTATGTTTTATTTCCTATGCAACGCAATGTCTGCAATGCCTCAATATTATAATGAATATTGATATGTTCAAATGCTCACTTTGTCATACACATGTTTGGCTTTACAGTCCAACGTTCTCTACTACCGATTTCAAATTTAAATTAATGGAATTACTATATAAGCATTTTAAACACTTCCACCTTAAATTAATGTCACATTTAAAGTCTATATTATGACAAACTTTCAGTTTTAGTGTCACTTTTTGTTAATGTTTATTGAAGCACCACCTGACTGCAAGAGTTTTCCTATTTGCAACACTATTTCCATATATCAGCCTTACAATGAATATGCCTGTGTCTCCTCATTGCTGGGCACTACTTCTCCTCAACAGAAAAAGCAAACTGCAGCAAATTTCACCGACTCAATTATTTTTTTAAATGAAACAAGGAAATGTAAATAAAAAAAATATTTATATTCAGTAAAGCATTATTTGAACAAAATTTAAGTTACCCAAGATTTTTATTACTTGAATAGTAGTCTCTATATAATTTTATAACAATTAATGCCTTCTGGAACAAACACTAGACAATGTATTTAATCAATAACTCTGGTTTATATGTGATTTGTTAACATTGATACAGACTTTTGTATTATCTCAACTCAATTGAGGCCGCCATTTTGAAAACAATTTTTAAAGCAACTGTGCACCAGACAAACAATTTGCAAGAAAAAAAGAAAATTGTCGAAGACTGACAAAAGCTTGGTATTAATGTGTACAATTAATGCATTGAAACTTACTAACTGAAGTACCACATAGTTTACAATTTATTTAAGTTTAGCAGTTATTTTGTATTTTTCCATTAAAAAGGATTACTTGGTATGTCTACCTAGTAGAATTCATTCCTTATGCACAATTTCTTTTTACATTTTGGTACTTTTTTACAATTATGATATCAAAGAGTAACACATTCTATTAAATAATTGTCCTAAGATTCATTACAGAAAAATACTTTTTTTTGGTGCCAATCTGGTGTACTGTCCCTTTAAAACTGCATCCCTATGGTGCAAAGGATCAGGCAACAGGTTTTACATCATTTTATGTGCGCAGAAAAAAACCCTGACTTTTTTCAATATTTAAAAAAAAAGTACCAACAAAAAAAGAAAATTCACTTTCTTTGAATTTTTTTTTTTAGTTTTCGAAATAATTGGGCGGCGGATCCGTTAACCAATTTATTTAAAAAATTAGACAGAATACATATTAAATTATGGAAATATGCACAATACATTTGATAACAATGAGCATCGGAAATATATTACTTTTTCATATTTGTTTTACGAAATATTATGTTATGATTTCCTGTACGTGTGTTTTTGCACACGATACAGCATCTGTTATAGTAGATTTATGTTTTAAAGGTCACGAATGCAGCCATTTTCACCTAATTAACATAAACACAAAATTATATTTTCTCCATAATAATTATACGTTTTTTACTACTATAAAAACACTCTGTTTTTCAATCTTTTTCAATCACTGAAACTCATACTTAGTATTTCTGTGACATTCCTATTTAAATAAATGCATGCAATCACTTAAAAAAAATCCGATGATTTCCAGTCAATAGGTCAATCCAAAACAATAGCAGATGTAACTTTCAGTGACTATATTGTCGAATCCAAACACGCCTGTTCTAAAGTAGTATAGAATATGAATTCTTATTTCCATTTCCAATGTTCACTTTTAACATGTCATCGTGTCAGAAAGGAGGAATTTAAAAGCATTCACAATTACACGACGTATATGACAACCATTTTACAAGAATAACTCCGTGTAACATTTTCTTATATTTGGTGTTTATAAAATCTGTCAATTATCGCTTTTGCAGTTTGAAACCCAACGGAATATTCACGTTTATATATGTACGTGTATAATGGAAATGTATCAGCGCATTGCAAACTTTTCATTTATTAAATGAATTCGGACGATACAGAGATTTTTTATTTATTTCACTGTAATATCGTATTGTATTTCACGAGCATATATCACGAGTGGCCTACAATCACGTGTTCGCTACACATTTACCCGTGGGACGCACCTCAAACAAAATTTTACCTGTTGACGTTGCTGTTAATTTTTAAAATCGCTCTAACGGTCTTGGACCATGTGACATTCGTTGGGGTTCGTCCAGTAGATTCCAAAAATGTATACTTTTACCGGTGTATCTTTAACAGTTTTCGAGCCATCGGTTTTGAAAGTAAAACCGTTGAAGCGTAAATAACGTGTATTCGGTATAATGGCTTCCACTAAGTAAAGCCTTATTATTCTTTGTCGCACTTGTTGTATCTTGCCCGACAAAATGTATTGGGCCACAAAGTATGTGTTTCCGCATGAGGTGTGTGAGGAGTATGATACACCTGTTTGAGTCCACCATGCAGTGGTATCTGGTGCATATTATCCCTCCTCGAAAATCCGCGTTCAAAAGTTATACATTTGTCGGACTTTATATTTGCCGACCGGTTACAATATATATATATCATTCTTATAAGCGTGTCCTCCCCTTATATACTCCCAACAAACCAAGCTATTCCATTGGTTGATATTTCTAGTCAGGAATGTTTGGCATGATAATCCCCTGCTGTGCATTCCCTGTTTATTACACTTTTATCACAGTAGGGGCTAATTTCCTATTTTGTGTTTATTGGCTCAGGGCCGTAAGGGGTTGGCACTTTTAGAGTAGGTAATTTCAGAGACACATTTATACATATAAACAAAATGCATAGCTAACGTATTTAATAATTAAACCGATTGGAAAAATATAATTAACATAAAAGAGTGATAAGTTCTTTATATAGTTAAATAACATATATATTTAAATCCACTTTAAATGAATGGTCGACATTGTATTATCCAAATTGTGGAGCATCATGATTAAATCATAATAATGGGCTATTATATATATAAATATCATTACTCTTATTCTGATTCTTAGGAATTGTAATAATAATATAAGGCAATAAAGATTGAGACACATACGTTGTGTACTGTACACGGATTAGGGGGGTCTTATAGAAGGCTTAAACTAGGCCTTTAAAGACTGAAATGTTCAGACTTGAATAAGAATGATTCATATAAGACAGCAATGAATATACGGAGGGGGGCAGGAGGAAGAAAAGGAGGAGAATGAAGAGGAGGTGGAGGAGAAGCTGGAGGAGGGGAAGGAAAAGAAGATGGAAAGGATGGAGCAGGATGAGAAGGAAGATAAGAAGTAATGAGGGAGGGGAAAGTTGGATGGAGGAGGAGGGGAAGGAGCAAGAGGAGAAATGGTGAAAGAAAGGAGGAGGAGGAGGAGGAAGAAGAGGAGACGGACGGGGAGGAGGAGGAGGGGGGAAAGAAAGAGGAGGAAAAATGGTCGCAACACGGAAGTACATTACGAATTCATAGAAACAACAACCATATTTTGTCTGAAGGGTTACGTGCAAATATGGTGAGGATAATGATAATATATAAGTTATACACTTTTGCAAGCACTTTGCTTAGTTCGAAACTCGACACGTCTCATTACTGATTTGTTATGTCTTACGCATGAGTTCTCCATTACGTTCATTACAAATATTTCTGCCACAGAAACATGCGTCATCCAAAATAGCCTCCAAGGCATTGAAATTTTGCGCCAAATATTTCCCGCCAAACTTCGTTTAGTAAAGGTTCCCGCCGTCACGTCATCTTTCGCACATGCGCAGAGCATGACGAAGTGACATTATTACTACTTATGATATACTTTAAACTAATAAGGAGTACTTTAGGTAAAAATACTTGTTTTCCATACTTTATTTATCTTTTGTTACATAACATAACACATTATTGTGTTATTTTCTTATCATTGTTCAATGAAGTCATGTTTGAGTTCTTAATTCTTGCCGATCCGCTGCAAAATTAAGTGCAAACAACAACGCATACAAAATTGGAACGTTTTTCTCTGGGTTTAAACTAAGTTCTTTATAATAGTTAACAATAGGGAAAACCATGTTTTCTGGTGTTCCAAAAGTCTTCGTCGCCTTTTGGACTATGGAATAAATTTTTTTGCTTGTGTAAATTTCAGTGACGTTTTGGTGAACGGACTCGCTTATTTTGTCGCAACAGGTGATCACCACAATTCTCGAAACATCTGAAATCAGACAATACAAAACATCATAACATGGTAAAAGGAAGACATACTTGCCTATACATTGGGTATTACATACTAAATTAAACCATGCAAAAGCGTTCGAAAACGTGACCTGGTCTTATCCACTGAGACCTCGGAGAAGACAGCTATTATAACTCTGACAAAACTTGATATCTTCTTTCGCCATCAATAATAATTTTCTCATTATACGGTTTTATATCACTTATGGTAGAAACACTAAACGATGAATTGAATAACAATATAAATAATCATTGAACGTGTAGTTTTAACTTTTGTAAACCAATTATGCAGATGTTTCCCCATTGTTTTATTTAGTACTAATACTAATAAAGTTGTGTATAAGCGTAATGCTAAATATTGAAAACATATATCTTTAGTATTACCGCTTGGAATTAAACTATGCAAGTTCCTCATTTTTCTCGTCAAAACACTGTCATCGTGAAGCTGCAGTGCCTCAGCACTAACAACAATGATAACACAATGTGGTTTATTTTCTTGTCTATTGTGAAACCCTGTTCGTTCACTCCCAACTGAACTAAACTGAAATAACACAATAGCTTGAATGATGTATAAATGAGCATTGTTTTTATATCTTGATTTTATCCAGTTGAAAAACAAGTCCATTTCTATTAAAGGTATTATGGTTGTCTTTGGCTAAAAAGAACTTCAAACCGAGAAAAAAATATTTACGACCTACCATTCACATTGTTTTTTTTTTATAAATATATTTACTTTGTGGTTAATTTCTACTTCTCCTTCCAAAACAGCTTTCAGGTCTTTGTCTGTTATGCCGTTGTCCTCTGGCGACTTTGCCAGAGTAAATCCCATCGTGTCAAAAACATTCACTTGGCTAAATAAATCAGTTGTCTTGCCTTGAATTCGAAGCAACTGAAAGCATACCGTTATATATTTACAACTCCACTTCCATTCCTTAAATGAACTGCCTTTGGGCAATTGCGTTTATCAATCGATGAACACAGCAACTTCGGATATGTTCGGATCGCAATTTATCACATAACAATGTATGTAAAAATCATTTATTTTGATATTGTTTGTATTGTGCCAGCAGGTACCGTAAAATATAAATCAACATTTAAGAAAGTGTTAATTTATTATATTTTAAATGTATGGTTGCCATAAGTGTTACAATTTTACGTCTTAAAGTGATTTCAAGTGATTGATCTTTTCCCGCGTTATTGTGACTTCATTTAAAAAAAAAATGTTTCCGGTAACAGTCGGGTCATTCTATTCACAGCTAGGGTAAGAAAGGATTTTTGAAAGGTTTTCTTAAAGCTGCACTCTCAAAGATTAAACGTTTCGAAAACTTTTTAAGTTTTTGTCTTGGAACGAGCGAATTTTTGCGAAAATGCATGGAAACCAGTTATATAAGACTGGGGACAAAAATAGATCGCAGAATTTTTATATTGAAGTTCAAAAATTGGTGTTTTATGCATTTGTCTTTAACCGTTAGTAATGGTTTAAGCCATAAAACATTAATTTTCAAACGGAAATATGAAAATCTACTATCTGATTTTTTGTTAGCAATCTTACATCAGATATTAATGCAATAATTTGCTCTTTCCAAGAGAAAAAATAAAAAAGTTGTAAAAATGGTAAATCTGTGAGAGTGCAGCTTTAAATGAAATGAAATATGTAAAAAAAAAATATTGAATGAAATAATGAACTATTGACTCCACACACTTTGGCCAGTCCAATTGCGTTCATTTGATGTATTATTTACAAAGTAAGAATGGCAAAAGAGTTACGTTGCCATCGAAATAATATATCAAAAATAAATAAAAGGCAAAAAACAATTAATATTATATATATAATAGTAAATATTTAAACTACCGAATAAACATAATTTAAAATAAGAATGTTATAATACCTTACAATCAAATTAAAAATAAAATAAAAACGTATAACCTTAGTGGTTCCCACACCACCTATGTCTTCGGTTTTTACTGATGAAACATCTGCAATGCGCCCTTTGGAAATCGAAACTATCGAATTGATGAACGCCGATTTCCCAGCGCCAGTGTTTCCAACCAAGCATAGGTTGAGCCTAACCTTCCCGAAGTCACTCTTTATTTTTTTTCTTAGATACGATTCAGTCTGCAATGAAACATATTTTAACTTTACAAAACGTGTTTTATTTCTATCATTTCAAACTCTCATGCAATCATGTTATGTAAAAGATAAAGAGCAGTATTTAAGTACGCTTTTGTAATTAACGTTAGTTGAGAATTCCTATCGTGGTATTTGTGTCAACCCGATATTTCTTTTTCACGATGTGGTGTGTCAAACAATAGAACATACTTAAATCATTGTAATGATCACTTGACTCCAGCAGAATGCATATACGTCCTGTATAAAACAGTTTTATTTTGCAATACACCGATAAACATATAATGTATAATGTATTTACACTTGAACTAATATTACCATTGATATATAAATTAACAAAATTGCTATATGCTTGAAGCTGGTAAAATGAGTTTATAAATTTAATTCAAATGTATAAGTTTATTTCCATGGATTGTTTTTGTCATTTAAATCGATAACTTGTAGCTTCCATGAGCCAATGCAATAGAATAAAATGGATATATTTGTTTATTAAATACACTATTCAATATACATTTACTTTATTGTTTAACAATTCAAAAATCATGCTAGGGACTTTATACTGACGTAGAATTGCCATTGGTATACAAATAATGTACACATTAAATTGCTTTGCAGTTCATTCAATGCTTTATTGCAAAGTTTAAAAATACAATCAGAATAAACATTTGTACGTTAATCATATTGAACTTGACAAAAAAATGACATTCATTTGTCATGTATAATTACCCTAATAATAAGTAGCACTAGAGATATAAAATTGGTATGTTGTTTATAGTACACTTACCGATGACTTAAGAAAACAGCCGGTCATTCTATTTGACAATTTGCAACGCATACAAGCTGGCAATATTTTTTTCATTAGATTAGCTAATTTGGCTTACCAGAAGTTTTTTATCCATCAATGCACTATGAATATATATTAAATAATGTGACGCCCGACATTATGTTTGAAAATTTTCTGAAAATAGGAACACTTAGATCGCGATAATAAATACTGCATCAATGATATTGTAAGATCATTTTCCGAAAACGTCCTCGATTTCTGTATTAAAGTTTAAGCCCCATGTTAATTTAATAAATAAATTCATTTGAATGTCGTTTGACATCTAAAACACATTTCAAACCGTTTTGTGAATAAATTACTTATTATATAAGTATATAATAATGCGACTTTTCAAATAAAATTCAGAACAAAAAATCAATGATATTCGTACTTTCACAAATGAATCATTTTCAGTTTTCCTCCATTGTTTGTTGCCCATACTGTACGTGTAAATGTTATGAAATATTATTATCTGTTAGCTCAAACGCACGTTAGTTTATACAATCTTGAAGTAGAACCCGCCCTTCCTTTTGCCTTTTTTGCCACGCCTCCTTCTCCCGCCTCTATACAATGTTTTGTTCAATCAATACACATAGTAGATAACTGATATCTACCCAAATGGAAGGTTTGAATTAGTGTGGATTAGGTCAAGGTATTTTTGATAAAATTGAATTAAATCAGCTGATAAATATTTCAAACAATGACAAATATGTAACAAAATTGTTGGATACCTCTACTTCAGGGAAAGATTCGAATACTGCGTCAGCCGATTTAAGAGAAAAAGAGAACAGCGTGGAAAACAATGAGATACTTGCTTTGTAAAAAGCGATGAACAAACGATAGGCGATTTTGTTTGTAACAAATGTCGGCTTAAATCTAAATCTATTCCAAGTCCGTAATCGAACGTGTTTATTGTTTAGGGACAGACGGTAGAATTTCGAAAATCCATACACATAATTGATATACTAAATCCTTGTCATATCTGTATATTTTTAAATAGCTGGTTTGAATCCTGCAGTTAAAAAAGCAATTTACACTAGATTCGAAGAGCACAATATACATTTATCAAGAATGAGCAAAGTATTTCTGGAGAAAGAATTGAACGGAACGTGAGATTAAGAATCATGTTGTTACCTGCACGCGGATTCAATGTATTCCAGCTGATTTATTCAAAATATACGTGTTTTCAAACATTGACTGTACAACAAAAATTGCAATGATAATATAAATAAAAAATGAATTGGAATTCATTTTTTGAAAGAAAATTAAAACTAAACAACTTTGAAGGCCGGGTCAAGGTTTGATATTAATGTGCACCCATTGCCCCTTAACTCGAGAAACAAACATCATCACAGACAAGTTTGAATAGCTTTAGCTAGAATGGTACAGTGTGCTGCACTGTATGATTTTGTTCACTTAGTTTAATATTTAAAGTGTACTTGGAAAATATAATGGAGCACATGCCTGGTACGCACCGATAAAATGTAAAAGATTGGTGCAAACACCGGTAAACAATGGTTTAAAATATAAAACGATATGACACTGAACTGACGTTTTATGTAGTCTATAGCCAATATTTTAGATCAAAGGGTACTTGCACATTTACTTATTATTTTCATTTATTATATCCACTGTATTATGTTAATGCAATTCTAATGTACAAATTATAGATAAATACTGCTAATTAAATAAACCCTGTATCGTGAAATAAACCATTTACATTCGCATTTGAGCTGATTTGCACAAGAACCATCTCAAAACAGAAAAAAGACTCTTGTTGGGCGCATCATCGGTTTTTCCCCATCTTTATATAGCAGTGAGACACTTGTTGGGCGCATCGTCGGTTGTTTCCCTTCTTTTAAAGGTTAACTTTGCTTATAACACTGTATATTAAGTAGGATAGAAGCAAATGGAAACGTCTGCTATCAACCGCCGATATATTGTCTCCGTTTGTTGTATTTTCCTCAATCACTTATCGCTGTCTTAAGTAGTCGTGGTGCGGTTATTCTCGTACTTGACTCTTGTGACGTCGATATTTTTATATGAGTGTTCCTTTAAATCGTTGTAGTCGCTAAGAAAAAAAGATTGATACTGATTTAGCCGTTTTAGATGCTTATAATCGGCGATCAGTAAGTTTGTTGCCCTCCGTCCACGTTTATATTGAATTTTAAGATGTTCATCAAACATCCCGCGAATCAAGCGTCATTTGTTTATGCACATCTTCTGTAAATTGTTTGGATCTCTCCATCTTTTACTTGGTAATTACTGGTACGTGCGTGGGTCGTTATCACCAGAAGGTTAAGGCTGCATATTGAGGTTGTGGGCATAAACATAACTCAATTCGGAGTAAAGAGAATCTACCCAATCATCATCATCATCATCATCATCATCATCATCATCATCATCATCATCATCTTTTTAGCGAACACGGACAAAATTGTGTAACCGCTCTCTTTATAATATTTATGTTCACGATAATTAAGACTATAGTTAAAGAAAAATGTTTGGAAGACGTGAGTTCGTTTAGGTTCTTTCATTGCAACGTTCGTCACTTGTGAACATTGTATCTTATCATTTATAATATACCGCTACATATTCAATGTATATCGATAAACCATATATATCCGATGTAATTGGTTCTATCAGTGTCCGCAATGTTAATGTTACGGATGGCAACGAGTAGTAAAATTGGTACTCGAGTACTCGGACAATTTTCCGATGGAGTACTCGAGTATTCGATTACTCGGATAACTTGAATTGGTTTTGGGGAAATACAAGTTCGTGTATACATGTATCGGTCATGTACATCGTGCGTTGGTCGTAATATTTACCATTTAATCTTTAAATAAGAATATCAATATGTACCTTAACAGAGAATCAATAAAAAGAAAACACATAGCGTTTCATTCTTTAAATTTGTCGTTTTCATTTCATGTTATAGGTATATATGTACTACAATTAAATGGAAAGCAAAACTCGGATCATGTTCGAGCGTCGAGATGATTGGAACTACACTCAATAATAAACAACATTCAAAATTACAATAAACGAAAATTATTTATAAATTATTTAGTTGTTTACTTTACGAAATACTATTTAAAATGCTTTTCCTATAATTTTGTTGTTTTCCTCATTAATATTCATTTTTCAATGATTTACGAGTAGATATCGACCTATCAATTGTGATAATCATTGCAAAAAATACGCCCATTCAGGAATCATTGCACGTAACGGTCGTCACTATTTCACTCGGTAACGTCCATTTTTAGGGGAAACATACTAATTGGTTAATGATAAAGTTCTATGGGAGATGTACCTCTATCAAAATTCAGCTAATTGACAACAGTGCTATATGCAAATTAGGGCCCTTTGTTGGCAGTTTACAACTATCACAACAACTGTCAAAACATTTATTATGGTCAATTGTGTACACAGCGGGGATTAAAGGGGCCGTTTATTGTCGTCGTATTGGAAACACGAAAGATCTGATACTTACGGCTGTTAACTGCGAATATGGTGAATTCTTTAAAAAAAATAAAAAAAAAATAATCGAGAACTCGAGTAGTAAATTGATACTCGGGTAAAATTCGCAACATTTCTCTTTTACCCATCTCTATGCTCAATACGCTGGTCAACTGAATCAGCGCAATCTCTCTTTCTTCTATTGCAATTGTCTGTTTTAATTCACTAGTTATTTAGTTTGGTGACTTCTCCGGGTAATCATTTTTTGCAGGTAGTCTGAAATTGGTCTGTTTAACGTTATCATTTTTCAACAAAACAAAATTGTTTGGAAATAAATTACTTGGCACTAACCGAGTTACCACCTCCTTCCTTTTCTGGAGCGAAACAACACCATTGTGAATAAAGAGCTGCCCGGCCAGGGTTCTAATGGCCATACTTCACTGGCAGATACAGTAAGTACAATTTTTACGTACAGTTATGTCTGTTACCGACATTCCCAGTATACCACACCTCAACATAGTGCCATTTCAGTTTGAATCGCCAATAAGGAACTATTTAGCTAGGTCGGTACTTGATATCAGAACGTTAATACGTAGGGGGAGGGGGGGGGGTTACCGTACTATTAGATCAGTGTAGTGTGGGTTTGCAAAGACGAAACCACTCAACTTCAGAGTTCGAATATTTATTTACGTTGTCGAATGAAACCTAAAACATATAATAAAACATATAAATGTGTATGTGTATGCTAACGTAATCATATTATTAATAACACAAAATACAAAGCAATGGACAGTGATCGGTAAATATATCAAGGGAGACTTCGCGGTTAAATACATAAAACATTCTAAGAACTATGAGTAATAAACTTACCAGGCACGTCTAAATAATGATTATATATGAAAGAATATTTCAGCTCAAAGATAAGAGCGAATATTAAATAAATAGTAACAACTGTTACAATTGCAATTTTGACTTGCGTCGATTACGATTCAGAACGGAATGATATATGTGTATATGTAAATAAGGGCGTGTGCAAAGAAGCGGGAAAAGGGGGAAAATACATTATGAAACAATCAATCACTCTTATAAATTTAGACAAACTCGCATAACCAGTATTCACGCTCTGACGCACTCGGACATGGACGGACATTGACGGATATAGACGGACACTGACGGTCAGTAACGCAAAGAGGACAATAACCACGTAGCACAACACTAAACACGACGATGCACAATCAACACAAAACAATATACGATATAGAACTATACCAAACACACAAACTGATAAAATACTGAAATATGCACCTTGCTACATCAATATGCGGACATATTACAGCACTATTCTGTATGAACGCTGTCCTGCACAACAGACCATAATATATGTACAAAACCGTTTAATCACCCGCATTCACCCGCATTTCTTGTGATTGAAATGATAAATCTCGCGTTACGAGCTCCTGTATCAATTCAATATCTTGAGTAGCGATTGTAGTAACAATTACTTGTTGCCCCCTTCGCTTCTTCGCTTCTTCGCCTTTGTTTTTTTCTTACTTTCGCGTTTTCACCTTCATTTCTTCGCCAATAAGCTCCATTGTACTTTCGTGCCTTCGCAGTCGTCCTCTTACCACAGACTGTGTGTACGAACCGAAGTGTTGAGCATTCAACGACAGAAATGTTTGTTTATATATCTATACGTCTATTTACATTGTTTGTATGGACAATGGACGTATGAATTCAAAGTATTTCCATGTATAGGGGTTTATTTAAAGTTCGTTTTTTTAAATGATGGCATGTATTAAATATTATTACTTTTGTATGAACTATATTGTCATCAAAGTGTATTTGTGCCTTTTTATACTGATAATTATATTAGTTTAAAATGCATCTACCCAACAATACCATGTAAAAACAAACAGGGTGTTCTCAATATCTTTTCGATTTAACAACTCTTTCAATTTTAGTATTTTCTATAGTTCATAGGGACTGCCTCAATGGGATTAACAATGCCTTTGTTCGCTACTGTTTCTGATAATATCAGCCAAATCCTGAGGTATCTAAATTACAAGATAAATATAATATATCCTCTAAGCACATCTTTACGATATACGCTTACTTTAATGTGACGCAATGTTATGACACCAAATGCTTTTAGAAGTTAAAGATTTGTAGTTGAAAATCACGAAATCGGTACACGTATGTGATTTTTAAGGTCTTGTGACCCTTTACTAATAAGAGGCTGTTATTATTAGAGAAAGCTAATGTAAAATGTACCGAAACATACCGAATTAATAAGAAATACTGTTTCTAGTGATAAAACAATTATTTGGGGTCGTCAGGCATCAACTTTGAACAGAATGGCCAATGGCTGAATAATTCGCGTTTGTACATATAGCTTAATACACTCAAATTTTAACATTTTGTGTACATTTCTTACAGCGTTAAGAACGGTGGAACACTGATTTCGTCTCGTCCAAGACCATCGACATATTTTGGTCGAAAATAACAATAACGAAACAATATGAAATTTACCTATATCTCTATATGTAAGCTGACAAATACAATAATGCAGCAGAACCCAACAGGGCAGTCAAATTTAAACTTTGCTAAAATTCATGGGGTGTTTGAATATTTGGCTTAAGAGTGAGGTTTGTGCACATAAACTGGTTTAAACCCCCAGTGAATTTACATTTTACTAACCGTTCCAAAGCAATACCTAACAATTCTTGATAAATATACCTATTTTGTATATATAGTATGCATGCACTGTGCTGTTTGTGGAGTTTCGTGCTGTTTTTCTATGTTTCTTGATTGTGATTTTGTGTTCTATGTCTTTGGCGTTCGCCCAGTGCCACTAAACCGGGTTTATGTTTAAACTTTCTGCTACTGAGCTTGTTTCAGTAGCCTTTTGCATAAATATTTACCAGAAAGTCAGGAACATAAATATTCAGTATAGGTAAGACACAATACAAAATAAGAAGTTCGGAACAGCATAGACACGATCAGGAGATGCCTCATGCAGATTATATATATGAATATAATTAGGTGAGCGAATGGTTATATGTTGGTAAGTCACAGACGGATCTAGGTTGTGTGTACCATATGCATGGTAAAAATAGACATAACCCACAGCAGTCTGCGTACAAATATTTCGATTTCAAATGCAGGGGTTGCACATTAACGTAAAATCCTGGTTCTGCTTCTGGAAGTAGTTGTGTTTCTATTTTCTTTCACACAAATGATGCAAATGCATCGTGTATATCCATTGCTACCATTCGTTTTATTGTACCGGAACTTTTAGGAATGTTCATGTTAAACGTGTCATAATTATGAAACACACGGACTAAAAGCTTATAATTATGTACATAATTCTTCATCCAACTTCTTTTCTAAAAATGTTTTTAGAGTTTCCTTGTCCTCTGGTGAGAAATATGTTTTGTTCTTGTCGAATCCAGCATAAATCGTTTGCTTAACTCCAGGATGGACATACAAATGGCCACTAACGATGCTGTCTTTATTTACGCTTCCGATAACCCGGCGAAACACCACTAAGACAACCGTTTTACAATCTAAAAAGGAATCAATCAATAAATAAGAAAACAATCCATTGATTTTATTGCATTGTTTGATATAGTCACTATCAGCCAATTGTATAAACCTGATAAAGTCTTTTGTTTGGCTAAAATAGTTATTTTAGGTCAATATTTATAAAAAAAACATCTAATTATTACATTGTGAAAACTAGCCTAAACATAACCCCAGGACAAATGTTTCAAATTTAAAGAAATAGCTGCGCGATGTCAGGGCAGAAAATAAATCGAGATACACTAAATCAGTCCACAGCATGTACTGAAACGTAGCTCGTGCAACCTGGTAGTCTTTAATATACTTTAGCTCATATATATATATATATATATATATATATATATATATATATATATATATATATATATATATATATATATATATATATATATATATATATAATATATACAACTAACCTTGTAATCCTTGCATTGCGGCATTGCATCAATCTTCAATCCTGGCTTCAAATGTGCATAATACGACCAATGGTTCGGAAGCCTTTATGTGCGTCTTTGTTGGACAGTCAATGAAGTTAACAGCTGTGAATTTGCGTATGAAATTTCTACGAAAAGTCAGGTCCGATCCGTTTTCGCAGTACAACTGAACATTCTAAAATGATTATAGATTATAGTAAGCCAATTTAGTTTGACAAAGTGAATGTTGATTCTAAAATAAATATATGAATAAAGCAGAGATATTTACTTTTCTGCGTTTCTAATGAAGTATAAAGAAGTTGTAACATATTTCTCCACTTTTTTGTATGCCCGTTTGTATAACTTTTTATATAATTTTTACCATAAAATACCAAATTAATGATCCTGCTGTATTCATAAGTGCATTACGCATTTCAAAGGTTTAAATAAGAATTTATATCTGTTCATACGACAAAACATGTAAAAAACAATGACATAGAGGATCAGTCACGAGTCGTCATATAATACAGAATTTTATTTAACGAGTTCAAGAAGTTTGTTAGTAGGCGATAATTTGGCGAGCTTACTGACATATTACATGGACAGGTCTAATAAAATTTTGTATTATTAGATTATGCAATATATTTTGACGAGTATGACATGTTTTTGCGATAAAACTAGCAACCAAAAGCGACCTGTTCCAGCTGCGTTTAAGATGAGCAAAATACCACGAAATGAAAAACCAACCCGATATCCCGGGCTACATACATCGCATTAATGTAGAACCCGAATAAGGGAAAAACAAAATATTTATCCGATCGTTTTAATTATGTTTATAAGTACAATAAACTTTGAGTCGAGATCCAGAATCACAAACAAAACACTTGTATTTTAAGGAAATTTGCTCTTTTGTTTTCAATGGTGACGTAACTCCCGGATATATGACGTCATAATTTTGTATCTCGTTCTTGGCATCACTTGCTGCTTTTAAATACTACCGTTGACGAATATATGAAAAAAAATGAAATCCAGAGGAAGTATCACGATTTTACTTTATGAATGATTTGGAAATGGAAATTTGAAATTATTTATACAAATGAATCTATAAAATACACAATGAGAAATAAGCGAATTCTTGATTTGCTGGAATATTACCGATTAATCGATGAGTGTTTCCAGTGAAAATGTTTAAAAAATAAGCTGAGTAACATTGTTATACATCACATGCGTGATAAAACAAAATTGGTATATCAAACTGGAAACAATGTATAGAAAGAAAATCAATGCGTAACAGAGGTGATTGTCGTAATTATGCAAACCTTTACATTATTTAAGAACTCAATGCAGCTTAAAATTTAAAAAATAGATCAAGTTTTACGACTGATATGTATCAATTTCAAAAAATCATCGTACTATAAGTATGCATTTAAAATGGATATATCTGAGTACTAGTCTCATGTTGAAATTATGGTCTATAAACTACACTGTATATCATAAATACGATAATGATAATTTTACATTTATAGAACAGTATCGTCTAATCCTGTATGTCCTACTATGACTATAATAAAGGTTGGGAACCAAATTACATGTGAATACAATTATGTTTATATTTTACCTCATAAAGATGGATAATACGATTTTATACTAACGGATACATGCTGCTTGTTTTAGCAACAACAATATTTGTTTTTGCAGCAGTTCCGGATATTCAACAAACAAACACAGTTTTTGAACCAACCGCAGGATATAGCTGCTTTAAACAAAATTGATGATGTAGTTCCAATAGTTATGCAATATGCGGTTGTGATTCCGTTCGTAATAAGTCAATATGTATGATTTATTCGAATCAAAACGATCAGAAATATTTATTTAAGTCAACCAGTCAAACCAAAACGAATTTGTTATCCCTCCTCTTCACAGGATTGGCCGATATTATAACTGTCAAGTAAATAATTGACAGCTCATGTTAAGCCAATGGCATACAATGTTTCAGATAAGGTATTTTCATTGCGCAACAGGGAAAAATAAGATTAAAAGTCTCGAAAAAGGACAACGCGATTAGGAATGATTGCACATGCCAAAATGTCTTGTGGCTAAGAAGTAATTAATTCTTCCTTAAGAAAGATATTTGCATTTTAGTTGCCAGAAAGTGATTTTATAAAACTATTCCCTCTGTTTAAATAAATGTAGTTCTTATTTAAAAATATATATTCAGAAAACACAAGACAAAAACATTATCATATCATCAAACGACTTATCTAGAAAACCGCGAACGGATTTCAATCAATCTCGGATAAAATATTGCTAAGAACATTCGCTTGATTCATTATTACAGCAAAACATGTTGACACGGAGGCATGGATTTCTCAAAAAGATCCCATTAAAGCTAAATAATAAAATGAAATTTAGAAATGTTCTGAATTGTAAAGGGTTGTGTACTGATAAACAGAAATGACCTATGTTGTATATAGCTGCTGTTTATGACAGAAACTGATAAAGCACTTCAGACATGACCATTAAGGTCACACATATCTTCAATTCAAGTGCATGTCTTATCTCTCCGTTTTGGCCTACTACATTTGTGAGTTTAGCATTAATATCTAAAGTGAATATATACATGCTCATGAATGCCTTTGCAAATACTTAATTGAATCAAAACCATGAAGTATCAGTTTCTTGAAATATTCATTTAACCTGTGGAATACCAAAATAATAACAACAGTATGGAGTAATAAGCAATTGCAGATGAAACCTTATCTGGAACTTTGGTTTCATATAAAGCATATACGATTTTAGAAAGACGTACTTTACACTTCAAACATGACTCGGTCGTATTAAATTTACTTTCAGGGTATGCCCGATAAGGTTTAAAAAATAAATATTTTGAGTTTTAAGTGTGTCGGCTAAGGAAAGACAATATTTGTGCTTTGCAAATTTGATTAGATTGGTCGTTTCATTCCTGATTGCTCTGAACTTGTTCCATAGGTTTTCTGAGTTTGAACGTATTGCCTTACGATACGCTCGTCTACGCCTGCAAATTCGCCCGATAAATGCATTGGTCATGTTAATACAGTTTATGTCGAAGGACTCCTTTGATAATGATAGAATCCTTGCGCGAAATTCCTCTCGATTGAATCACCCACATATTATGTATTACTGGTATCTGTTGATGTATTTAACTATTGCCCTTAACCTATTTCACTCGTGGACAAAATGAACACATTCATATCAGTCGTTTAAAAATATGCATATGCAATATGCTAGGTTCTGTGCTAAAATTACTGAGACAAACTGAGAAATCTTATTCCATTCGGTTACATGATTCACATCTCACAAATCGTAAAAGGCAGATAGCTTTAAGCGCTTTACGTTTAACTGTACAAGTGTAAAATATGCATTAAAAATGGTCAAAGGTTGTTATATTCGAACATTACTGTGTACTTACACAAACTAGATGATGTTACCTCCCAGTCGCTTTTCTACCAATCATCATAAAAAAATGTCAAGAAAAAGCCGATTAAAGGCTATTGAAACATAGAAACTATATTGATGAATGAATATCAATCAACATCAGAAACGATCATGGGGTAAAAGGATATGTTATAATTTCATTTAAAACATTTTAGTGTGAAAGTTAACGCAAAAGAACATTTAATTGCATCTTCAATACGGTCTATTTTTTCTGGGTTTTACTTAGATTCTCGAGTGAGTTTCCGGGGAAATTAACATGTTTGATATCCGATGACACAGTTTCTTTTTAGACGCGACCGAAATGTAAACACAGAAATATACGTTTATTAATTTTTATTCTGAACGCGTTCATTTTGAATATTTGTGTATTCTGCTTTTTATAATGCATTTCGTAACTCGTCGAGATTAAAATTATTGTGTTTTCTATTTTTATTGCCTAATGTTGACCACCTCAAATTAAACGACGCTCGATTTGATACGCCCGTGCGAACCTAAATTCGTGAAAGGTTAAAATTTCGACATATGAGAATATTGACAGTATACAAACAGTAATTATTATTCAAAAGGACAATACAACATCTTAGAACCATTGCGTATATCGTTGATACAACAAAAAAAAATTTTACATTCAGAAAGTTTCATTGTGATTAAAACGTCGGTTTATGTATAAAGGTCTTGGACATTTCAACAATTTTATGCATGTATTAATTATATGATCGACTGTCTGTAGAAAAGTTTGCGTATCGCTTGGCACTTAACCAAGAAGCTCTCAAACTACCTGCACAAGAATAGAAAAAACAAATAGAATATAAAATATATGAAGAGTATTTAGTTTTGGTCCTTCAAACCCACCGCGAATATTCCTTAAATCTGTTTGTTCAATAATTGGTTACGAAATTGATAGATTATTTTGATGGAAATGAGATAAATTATTGAAAAAAAGGAATACTTGAAAAGCGCTCTCAATGATGAAACCGATAGAAATGTTTGTTTATTTCACTGCTCATATCTGAGCAACTTAAAAATCATCACTGAACAAGCTATTTCAAGATACCTTCCGGTGCCCGAGTTGATAAACTTAATTGACCATGATAACACCTCACTTGTTGGCTGTACATGATAAGCTTAACGGCCATGTTGCAATAATCGTACCGTCCATCGCATTGAATTTATTTCTGTAGTGATCATGGAGTTTAAAGTGTAACAGTTGTTTCGGGATGCATCTAGCCCATCTTTGACTAATGTAGGCGACAAAAGAATGTCTGTGTTAAAGTGAAAGTATCATATATGTATAACAGTTGCCACACTTATATGTGTAGTTAAATACCCTGTAGTTGATCGAAATATTATGTCGATTGGCCAAAATTTATTACAGTAAAAGAACCTGGAATTAGAATTCGGCTGAGGTGGCCAGCATTAAAGAATATTAAGTTGTGTTATGTAAGTTTGTATTTGCTAGAGACAGTTGGCATTTTATATTAACGCAAGTATACACTGTTAGGAAAAAAAAACCCTTTGAATATAGTAAATCGGGGATTTAAAAGTGTGGTACTTGTCAACTTATTTACATACATTTGGGTGGAGAGTGGCCAGCAGCTGGAGAGTGACCAGCGGCTTGAAAGCTGCAGAGGTGCGTGCGACTAATGAAGGATCTGATTAAAACACTTTTGCTCTAAACAAATCACACTTTGCTATAGTAACAAATGCATTAATCGATTAATCCTGATCACTCCTCCCCTTTCGGTAAATTTAAAGGTTCGCTTTTTCTTAAACGTAAAAATAACTTAAGTCACCTATTTTCTTAATCAAGGATTTTCATCCCACAAACAGATGCAGACAAACCATTATGACAGACTGAACGTAACTAACATAATATAAATAAGTTCAATATAAATGGTAACGTTGCTTTGTGAATGGATAAATTACATACCTCCCTTACGACCGTCTTTATTCAGACTTAGCAGTCTATATGCAGTTGTCAAGATTCGTAATTGATAATTTAAAGATCTGTTTTAATTTGTCTAAAATGAAAGCAGATATTCATTGTTCAAACCGAAACAAAGTATCAATGTTATACTTTGCTTTTGTGTGTTTATGATTTTACATGTTATCTAAATGTTGATATTTTATTTAAATCATAAACCAACGACAAACATTCTGATTTGGTTTATTGATAAACATGAGAAAGTACTTATAAGTTTTGCCCAGAATTAAAATTGCTATTAGTTAATGCTTTCAGTGTTGATATTTTCTGATAAGACATACGCATTTGTCCAAGAGAGAACTGAACTATCCATTTGTATGAATCAGACAATATCTTAACTTATTACGTACAATTAAGGTGTTATAGTAAGTTGAGTAAAACTAGAAACTAAATTTCTCTTTTCTTTGCATATAGTTTATGATCACAACAACACAGTCTATGATCGTTTAAACATTTGGTTACATGCATTCGTGATGCTAAAAACAATGCAAAAGTTCTAATAACTCGAACTTTTTATGTTGACAGGTATGAGTTTACTGCCAGGAATATAAACACACACTATGCCTATATAATAGCAGCCTTGTACCTGCAGTTTTGTATTTTGCGGAGTAAAGACTCAGAAAAGACTACATCAATCTGTTATGGCATGTGGATAGTGAAAGCTTAACCAGAACATCCGAAATGACAAAAGATTTTGCCTAATAGTATATTGTTGCAATGGGAATGGGACAAGACTGATTGAGCTATATTGAACAATTTGATAACAATATGTAACAGGCCATTGATTCCAGAATCAATCAATTAGATGGTATTGCTGCAACTTCGATATATTCAGAACAAACATCAAACTTTGAAAGCAAACATGAGAATTTTCTGTCGAACACAGGTATGCCACGAGTAATGCCAAATCCGTGGAGTACATGGTAAACATAAATGCGGTAGTATTTTTTCCATGGCAGCTAAATCGGCCCATCGTTTATAAGGAAAAATAAGGTCAATATTAAGGATGCTGGGAGACCTACCGAATGGAATCCTGAAAATACGAAAGGAAATTCTCAAAACATATTAAAGCTATGGCTGTAGAACATGTCTTATAACGATGCTGTCCGCAAGTAGGCTGTTCCTTTATTGAACGACAAGTTAGTGTCATTTTGTAGGCATTTGTGTATTTAATGTCGATAGAAAAAAACGTAATAACAAAATTTTAATTGCTTATGAATAGAGCGTAATTTCATTAATATGACAGTCGGGTGATAGAGTTAATGTTTCCTGTTTCACATTTAAACGTTTACGTTACGTTTGCATGCACAATAAGGGTCAGGCAAAACACTGGTTTTCTGTTTAGAACAAGAAGCTTCAGTACCCCCAAATGGTCGACAAACCTGTTTTATGTCTGACAGGGTAGAATTACCACTGAAACCAATCAATATGTTTAATGGAGAGAGCGACCACAGTAGACGCAGGGGTTTGTCTATTACTTTGAGGATGTAGGGGTTACAAGATAATGACATAAACCAACACATCGGAAGGGCCTCGAAAGGTATGTTTATCAGTATGTCAGCATTGGCCACCTTTGCTCGCCAGCAGGCGACGCCAGTACATTATCTTGGGCCGCGTGTAGAAGTAACAATGATCATAAATTGACATTGGCAACGTCTCTTAGAACTGTTACACATAACTGATTTATCATTATTCAATATTGAAGAAAGTTTTTGAGTAAATTATTGTAGAGCATTCATTATTAAGTATAAAGTTCACAGTTCAAATATTGATTGTATGAATGCCCATATACAGATATGCATACATAAATACACATAAACAAAGTGGAATTGATCAAGCATAGAAATCACAAAATATTAGTTGTTATTTTGGCATCATACATGTAAGTCCACTATTGATAAATTGTCTCTAATTTGGCCTGCATAATACAAATACATAGCTATTTTTTAGAAAACTTCTTCTTTTTTGTGAAGCTATTAAAAGAAAAACCTTAAGAAGACTATGGTAGAAATAATACTTAGATGGTATATACACTTCTCTTATATCTCTACACACTGGACATTTGATAATGCTTAATAAATCATATTCTGTAAGAAAAGCACTTTCATTTACTACATGCTGTGACTTCCAAATATATCCAAAACCATTCCTAAACAGATTCACACGCAAAACACTAACCCAATTTTCATGACCTAGACTATAATACAATTTTGACATATTGTAACACAACTTTACATATCTATCATCAGGAAGTTCCAATTTTAAATCAATATTTAAGACAACGTTTCAAAGCATATATATGTTAAGGTATACATCATAGATCACCTAAAACAGCATCATTACAAGCTTTAAAAGATACATTTAAATACCTTTTATATGCATATAATTGGACATTTTCTATAGCATTCATTGAAATCATTCCCCAAATTTCAGCACCATGTAACATTATAGGTGATATTTTGTATCAAACATTTTAAAGAACACTGAAGACTTACCAAAAGGTAATGATGCAATGCCTTTTAAAAGACAATGTTAAGCTTTCTTACCTTTTAGAGCAGAATTCTCTGCCTTTTTATATCATGACAATGAACAGCTAAAATATAAGCCAACATAAGTAAACCCTGATACAACATCAATAATTTTATTATTATATTTCCATTTTTCTCTACTTGCCAGCTGCCCACCTCTTCTATTAACAACACTTTTTGTTTTACTAGTATTAACTTGCAACTAAGTATCAGCACAAAATAAGTTTAGCGCATTCAGTTGCCTTGGTAGATCTACAACTGTATCAGATAACAGAGCAACATCATCTGCAGTCATAAGTAGAAACACTTCAATATCAGAAGGGGACAGCTAAACACCATGCACACCACTTTGTTTAACATTACTATACAACTCATTAATAAAAAGTGAGAACAGCTCTGGTCTTAAATTACACCATTGTCTTAAACCACTTGGACAGTCGAAACACTGTTTTTCCATCCTTGCATCTTATACACAGTTTGACATCTTTATAAATTGATTGAATAGCATCCAATAGCCTTCCTTTAACATTTTGTCTAAATAAGTATGTATATGATTTTGACCTATCAACAGAATCAAACGCTTTTTCAAATCTATGAAAGAAACATACAACTGTTTACCCTTTGTACTTAAATACTTGCTAATAACAGAATATAAAACAAAAGCATTATCAGTTGTATCATAACCATATCTTAATCCTGCTTGCGACTCTGAGATGGAGTTATAAACTTGAGTATAATAGGTAAGTCTTCTATTCAAAATGTTTATAGATATTTTGCTAAATACATCAACAAGGGCTTTACCCCTGTAATTATCTGGATTATTACAACTTCCCTTTTTGTGAATTTGTATAATAACAGATAGGATAGAGCTTCTCGGTAACTTACCTGATGTAAATATTTGGTTATAAATACTTAACATTTATAGCTAATAATAGGAAAAACGATATCTAAAATGTGCTGGCAATAACTCTCCGGCTGAAGCTTTATTTAACTGTAAGTCATTCACTGCCTTCATTACCTCATAATATTCAATCTTAGAGTTTAAGATGACATTATCTACACCATCTACTTCATTAAAGAAGTTGTCAATAATAGGGGTTACATTTTAGTGTCAGTATCATATTTGAATAAAGTCCTAAAATGCTGCAGCTATTCCTCGCCACTTGTATAAGGCTCAGTTCTTTGACTGCCAGTTAAACGCTTTATTTTCTCCAAAACTGTTTAGGATTTCGAATGGAGTTCTATAGATCTAAACAAATGCGCCTTTGACATTGTAATTTCTTAGATTTACAAACACACCTATATTGAGACCTTGCTAGCTTATAATCAAACAGATTTGCCATATTTTGTGTTGATCTATACAATCTAAGTCTACGTAAAGCGTTTCGATCAAGTTCTTTACAATCGTTGTCAAACCAGTTCAAACCTACTTAAAGTTTACTTGGTTCCTTAATTTGCTTCACAAAATCTTTCGATACTTTTAAAACACCTTTAAAGTACTAGTATCAATATCCTCTAATTCTAACATACCATCAACAGCTTTGAATTCATCATTAAGTTTACTTTGTTCATAACTACTTTCATCTATAGAAATTTTGCTATTATAAATAGTTTTGTCTTTACCATTACCATTTGGTTTTAATATACTATCAAGACACATAGGATCACTTTCAGGTTAAGCGTCTACTTGAAAAATATTACAAATACAAGCTATGGCTACCTTTATCACTCGTCCATTGACTATACATAATGATTTAGTTATACAAAATTATAAGAGAAATTTCCAAAACGCATTAACAGTACCGCCTTTCGAATTTCTCATTGTAATAACATCCCTCTCAAAAATAGATTCCAGCTGGGCAAACACTGGTAAATTAAAATTTATGCCAATAAAAACATTTAAAACACCAGTTCTTGCATTTAAATCCACACATAGCGTATACTTGAATCCTATTGTGTCTGTATATATTTTTTGTTTGACCAAAAGAATATCTGATTATTGGATAGTATGTAAGGTCGTATATGCATACGTTTTATCAGCTTGTTTTGTATTAAATAGCCAACTCCGAAGAATATGACAGTTTTCTAAATGCAATGCTTATAATCAAGGGACACGGAAAGGAGTTTGAAATAACCTATTGTTCAGATATTATCCTTTTTAAATAAACCGAACTAAAAGTCACTGACAAATGCACACAGTGCGCAAAATAAAAGTAATTTATTAGGTTGTTGCGAGTCATAATTTTACATTTAACGAACAAACGTGGCAGCACATTGGCATTTGTCAAAGCATTAAGGACACCCTTTTTATAAAATTTTCGCTACTGAGCTTGTTTCTGTAATTTTTCGAAAAATAATGAAAGAGTGAAAAAATGTTACGAGTAATGGAAAATGTCGACGCTATGTACTTTTGCAATATATACTATGTCGGTACTTCCGCACATAAAAATATAGTTTCACCTAGTGCCATGATTCCCATGATAGTCTTAACAGTGTCACGACCAACAAACTTAACGGAGAAAGAGCAACCAGAAACAATCTTTATACCAAATCATTTATTTATTTACAGTTTCTATTTTTTACTTTCCTTTTATACATGGAATAAATAGACAAAGCTAAACAAATCATGATTAGCGCGTTTTAACACATAAATTTAGATCTAGGTAAGATATATACATAAAAACTCGACAATTCCTGCACCCATGGCCCTCACACTTGACATTGAGGCTGGGCCTGACCAGTGGATGATCTCTATTGATTTTGGGGGTAATTGGACCAAAGGTCAAGGTCACAGTGACCTTGAATGATAAAAAAGGTCATAGCGATAACTCGACAATGCCTGCACTCATGGCCCTCAAACTTGACAACGGACTGGACCTGACCAATAGATGACTGCTTTTGATTTTGGAGGGTCATCGGGCCAAAGGTTAAGGTCACAGTGACCTTGAATGATAAAAGGTAATCCTAGTGACAACTCGACAATGCTTGCACCCATGGCCCTCAAACTTGACAACGGACTGGACCTGACCAATAGATGACTGCTTTTGATTTTGGAGGGTCATCGGGCCAAAGGTTAAGGTCACAGTGACCGTGAATGATAAAAGGTTGTCTTAGTGATAACTCAACAATGCCTGAACTAATGGTCCAAATGTTCTTCGAGTGATAACTCGACAATGCCTGCACCCATGGCCCTCAAACTTGACAACGGACTGGGCCTGACCAATAGATGACTGCTTTTCATTTTGGAGGGTCATCGGGCCAAAGGTTAAGGTCACAGTGACCGTGAATGATAAACGGTTGTCTTAGTGATAACTCAACAATGCCTGAACTAATGGTCCAAATGTTCTTCGAGTGATTACTCGACAATGCCTGCACCCATGGCCCTCAAACTTGCCTTGGGGGTTGGCCTGACCTGTAAAAGACCTATTTTGATTTTACGCGTCATTGGGTCAAGATCACAGCGACCTTGGACGCAAAAAGCTTGTCTGTGTGATAACTTGACAATGCCTGCACCCATGACCCTCATACTTGACATTTAGGTTTTGGATGACCAGTTGATGACTTCTGGATTTTGAGGTCAAAGGTCATTGTCACAACTCATATTCATCATTAACATATTCATCATAATTATAATGTTAATTATATCAATGAAGAGTTACACTCTTCTAAAACTTACTTTTAAAGCCAACTAGACGAGCAAATTATTATTAAAAATCATATTGATTATAAATTTCAAGTTGTGTTGAATGATGATCATAAAACATTCTTATAATACACTGGTAAGCCAAAATGCATAAAAATCCGTAAATCACGATTCATAAATAATACTTCAACTACATTACAAGCTTACCAAAAGCGCTTACGCAAGACACAGTATTGGTACAATGTTATATCAGACGCCTGATGTTTTATTCCATACCTTTATAGATGTTTTCTATTATTCAATAGAACATATTATTATACCTGTTTTTTTTTCATACGATACCGCTAATCAGGTTGCAAACACCTAAGATTTTTTCCGGTGTAATGAACAATTGAACACCATATAATAATGACCGGGTGTCATTATTCTATATGACACCCCGGTCATTATGTTATATAAATTAATGGAACTCGAAATAAAGAAATATGATCCCCTAAGTACATATTTTGACACCCACAACTCTCTCAACGTTTAGAACAAAATGTATTGTACTGTATGTCACCTGGTTTCAATGCAATTACTTTTTCTTGAAACTTCGATGTGTTTCATGTTGCACGCAGATATTCTATTTTTAGCGTCATGAAAGGTTGCGTTGGTAGTTTTTCACACAACTGTTGGAAGTACTACGATGGAGGATGTCCAAAACATTGGCTACCAGCACGAGGGTGTGGATAAAACTGTTCACGTTGGATTTGATGACAAAGGATGTCATTTCACCAAAAACAATAAGAATGTTCTAGTTTCGTTCTTCATAGAACGTAAAGAATGATAAAGAAGATAAACCTATATAATATAAGTAGCTTCGTGTCATAGTTTTTATCTGGCAAATATATTATATGTTTTGTTTTATGCAATTGAATTTGCTTCTAATATGCAGTGCAAATAACTTAAAATATACATTTATATACATGTATTAGTGTCTTAGGTACACATGCTTTACGTTTGTTTTGATGTTGAAAAAGAAATTGGTAATAAAGTTGAATGTTGATTCAGTTCGTGTTTGCTGTTTGCAATATGTTGCTTTTATTTACATTACAGACATAACCTCACTAGATTTATTTCCACAAAATAAATGTTGTATGACACTCGGAATTATACAAACCTAAATTGCGATCTAGGCCTGACTCTTTTAGAATTGGATAGTGTATACCTGTGATAAACGTATGCGTTTTTTTACCTTGTTTACCTTTTTAAAGTATAAGGTCAACATAATTAACTGGTACTGACCTTGTTGCTTTAATATTAGAATTATGACATAAGAATACTTTGTGGTGAACATTAGACACAAAAATGTCTTTAAAAAGATACTCAGCCCTGGTAAACCAGCGGAATGACTAGTTCCAAAAAGGGTTGAATGTTCATCAGTTAACAAAGATTGTTTTTGGTTCAATTGGTGTTGAATAATTCCTGAGTAAGTGCAGCTTTTTGAAAGGAATTTAAAAACCATGCATATAGTAACACAGAGTATCGCATTTTTTGACTAAGCACATGTTGTTTTTCAGTACAGCAATGTTTTCATCTCTAAATACGTTAAGAAATGCCATGTGCTGTATTATTAGAGCTATTGTAGGGCGTCAATATATAAAGAACAGGAAGTGAGTTTTTGAGAACATTAGTTCAGACTTAAATGATCGACCTTTGATGGTAGTAAGCCAGTTCGCTTACGCATTAAGAAAATATCAATTTTAATAAAAAATCATCATAAATAAATATTTAAGAAAACATAAGTACACATATTGATAATATGTTTTCAAGCAAATAGTATGATTTACTAACTCTTAAACCAGCGAGATAAGTATTCAAAAAGTGGGGATAAAATAAGATTTTTCTGTGGTTTCTCAGTGACATAAATTATGATCTATTTTTCTTAAAGCTATCGTTATCACGAGTCAAGTACTGAAGTGTTTCACTGACAATTTGAATATTATTTTCGTTAGAAATGAACGATTTTGAAAAAAGATAAGTTTAGTTTTAATAATTTGATTATATTGCCGGATTGCTTTTCTTAAGTATGTATGTCAAAGATGTTAAATATAGACAGTTTGTTTTATTGTTAAACTTTAATTTCCATGCCTGACATCTAAGTTTTGAACATTAACATATACACATATATTGACGAATTTATTTCTTGTCTATGCATGTGTTGTTGTTGTTGTTGTTTATTCATTGACACTTCAAACTATTCGATTATTTTTTCAAGGATCTTTAAGAATTGCGTTACTGTTTTATCGCTTGAAGCAATAGTCATATTGTCGTTGATGCCTACGTATATCTTGAAATAGTTCAGCAAAATTTAGTAGCATGTATGAATGCAAAACAATATATACAATTAGTTTTAAAAAAAAAAACACTAAACGCCAAAAAGGCTTTCTCTTCGGGATTTGAACCATAAATTCAACAATACAACAACACATGATGTAGATACCACTAGTATTATTGAGTAATAACAATAAACTATGGGATTCCGATCCGACCCCAGGGCAAGTGCTTAGGAATCCGCCATTTTGATCAACGCTGGTCTCTCACTTTATTCCGCAAAATTGTTTCCCGCCCCTTGCTAAAGTGGCTTGTTTTATAGATAGGACTAAGGACTTGATAGCATGTTCCATTCAGTCTTAATTATTTTGATTTTACTTCAAGTCATTTAACTATCACTTAAGTGTTATGACCTTCATCATGCCCAGCTCTTGTCTAGGAAGTCTCGAAGACAGCCTATCTGTTGTAACTACTTATAGGTCAGTGAAAGTCGCGGATATTTCAAATTTTCCGGCTTTTGATTTCATGTATACATGCATCAATACTTATTTGAAAAACTACAGAAACAAGCTCAGTAGCAAATTCAGAGGTGGAAAGTAACTTATTCATTTGTGTAAATCGCAAAACTGTCCGTCATTTTCTTGACATCTTGCATATACAAATTCAAAACAGCTTTAACAATAAAGATATTCTGACATTTGTCTAATTTATCAATGTTATGTCTACATGAACATATTGTATTACTCGTGATCGAAACAGATAAAATAAGCAACAATATGATCAATTGGTAAATACGTTTTCTACGAATGAGGTCCTTTCAATGCGTCCCAGTGGCGCCTTCAACCCCGGTTCTAGCAAAGTCGCAATGTTTACCCATCGTGCTTCGATTAAAGGTGTAATAGTTGGAATCCGTAAATCATGGTCTCTAACCAGTTCAGTCCTGCCTCTGGTAGTCATCGGCCCTTTATAATTTGAGTGTGGAGACCTTTCGCCCATTTCAGATATCTCGCCCCTTCCCAACTCAACTCAACTTATCTTTATTTCCACCATACCCGTGATGATATTCATGTTATATACAAATAGTAATTAATAATGAGAATACTGTACAAAATAAGCAGATTAGCGTTTAACTTTGCAATAAATACAATATTACAGTACAAAAGTCATTATGCCTCTTTTGTGTTTTAAAACACAGCTTTATGTCTTAGACATTCAGACACTTAAATATAAACATATACGATCGTTTCAAAAACTGTTTGCGAGTCAGCTGGTAGTCAGAACTGTGCAAGAAAAATGTTTCTCCGTCCATTAATGCTAGTTCTTCGGCAAGGTTGACGTCATGTTCTTTGGTGTCAGCGATGAAAAACCACCTATCCCGTTCATGTCCACTGCATTCATATGCACTGTGTATTTCTACGTTATTAAAGTCTTCACCACAGTTGTAGCATCGTTGAAGACAGTGCGTTGGTATTTTGCACTAAAGCTTAGCAATTAACATTCGGATGTGTTTCAAATAGTTCGTGTCAAAATATAATACACTGTTGCTTTGGAAATATGTTGGTGTAACACTTTGAAAAGTCTTAAATCTTCGTCCGGCATAGTTCTATCTGCCCACAGCAGGACTTCTTTAGAACGCACGAGACAGTTCACAGTAGTTTTCCATTGGTGTCGTGATGGTATTTGTTCAGGGTGTATTAAAGCATGGTTAATCAAATTATAAAGTCCAAAGGCACATATAATTTTACAGATGTCAGGTATAAAATCTAAAGTGACATTTTCATTTTAGAAGAACTGGAAGTATCGTCTTAAGAAAATATTTTAACTAGTACTTTTAAAGTCAAAACATAAAAGTGGATGTAAACAACAATTTCCTGATTATAACCGGCGAATATAACTTGTTAAGTCCCAACATGGACTCACACCTATCAGATCTAGTTGTAAAGTGAAATATTAAGATTTTCTTAACAATAAAATGTTGGAGTCGATTGATTGTAGTAATGTCACTTGCTTTAATATTATTCCACAATTCACTACTATATAGAACAATTGGCATAATTATTTTGATATACAGGTCGCCAGATACTAGTGGATATAAACCATATGGATGGACCCCTTGAGTGGTCATTGCGTAAAATGCATTTTTAGCTTTCTGACATCTCGACATTTACATTTCACATTTCAAGTTTGCGTAACACCCAGTTGAGATGCCGAATAAGTCTGTGTGATAATATTGTTTCCAAACATAATCGCGAAATTAGGAGGTTCACGTTTCTTGCTTTAAACAATTAATTCAGATTTGTTCACGTTGATATCGATTCTCCATGACTGGCAGTATGTATATACGATATCAATCATTCGCTGTAGGTTGAGGGGAGACAATGCTATCAGAGCTATGTCGTCTGCATATGAAGGGTTGCCGGCCTTCGTTGAATGTACGGTGCAGCCATGGTTACTGTTTCCCTGTGTGTTACTAGCATGCTATATATTGGGTAGATGCATTTTAAATAAATATAATTATCAGCATAAAAAGGCACAAGCACACTTTGATGACATTATAGCTAACACAAAAAGGAGTATCAACATGTTATTTAACACATGATATCAATTAAATATCATGAGAAAAGAGAAATAAATAAACCTGTATACATAGAAACATTTTTAATGGATACGTTCAAAATTGTATACCGACGTATAGCAATAAAAACACACACTTCTGTAGTTGAATGCTGAACACATCGGTACGGACAGACATACAGTCTTTGGTGGCTTAACACGCATACGGTGTTCCGTTAGAGCCATCATGGTTTAGCCCTTACACGAAACAGCAAAGAGACGAAGGGAGGACAGTGAATGCACGAAAGTAAGGAGCTTGATGCTGGCGAAGACGCGAAAGTAAGAAAGTCCGAAGGCGAAAGAGAAAAGGTAACTTACCTCCTTCGCCGTCGAATTTTGATATGACATGTTAGTTAGATATAATGCGCTGTTTTAGCAAAATGGGTCGTGTGGCGTTATGCGGTTTAAATAGTGCGAATTTAAAGACCACATTATCTAATTATGTTCATTATATTGCAAGGTAAATGTGGACTTCAAACAAGTCAAATAATTGTAAATAATTCTTGGTTAGAGGAATAAATAATGATAATAATTACGCAATTTCGGGATTCATTTAATTAAAATTACACTAGCAATAAACTTGCGAGATAAAAGCAATGTTCATAAATCCTTATTAACATAAATTTACAAGTAACTGTAATAAAACTAGCTCAACTACCGAAAGCAATTTAAATGTATCAACCTAAATTAATGACAGGCACATATCTGTTTTGGCCAATCAACTTGAATATTGATTTTATTCGATTTGAATTGCATTTGAACAGAAATGTAAAATAGTTATACCACGCTTGTCGCGTCTACAGCCTTTTTATTATTTCAATGCTTTATTTTTTTGTTCTTATTTATCACAGAATTGCATTTATATAATATATTTCCCCTTAAGACATAGCACAAGAATCGATTTAAAAATATATTATGGGGGAAGGGCAAACGTCTCGCCCAATTATGCAGGCCCCGTCCCCCACCCCCGCCCTGGTTATGAATTCCTACAACCTCCACCGAAACATATATCGTCTTCGTGTTTTGTGTTGGTAGACTGTTTTTGTTTTGTTATTTTTATGGACATTTCATTCATTCAAACAGTCAGTACAAACTATATTCAGATCAAACAAAGTAACATTTATACGTAAACATTTGCTAAATATTGTTGTTCTACTTTCTAAGTAATACAAAAAAATAATTGGGTCTATTTAACAGTCATTAAAGATAAAAATGTACAGTACAGTTCAAAGAATAGACAAAAACAACTGCATATGTTTTAACAATTTCTAAACTGATGATCTTATATTGATTGAGTTATAATTTTAGTGGTTTAGCCTCACTCAATAATAACGCGTTTTATATTATATCCCTTTAAACGCCGAAGAAATATCCATGATTTCAATGAAGAGGAAAAAAGGGAAAAAATAATTAAAACAAAACAAAACAAAATAAAAACATGCTTATCAAGTAACAAACAAGTATATCATATTATCAATGTTAGTAATATATTGAATTATTATACTAGTGAAACATAATTATTAGAAATGAAGTTACATTAGAAAACGTTCTACAACTGTCCAATTAAACTTTCCTTTATCTGATACTTTTGTGTTGTTTTAAATGTTCAGAACCAGTCTAAGGCTATTATTAAACCCTGATTCTGTTGGAATTATGTGTTTTTTTTTCTTTTACAGAGAAAGTGAATTTTTTGAATTCAAGGAACAATAAGTCAAAACTGAAATTATAATTTCAAGACCCTAGCAAAACAAACATACTATCTATGGCAATATTCGGGTTAATGGAAAACATATTTTGTATAATATGCTGTAGCAGGCTGTATTGTATAACAATCCCAAAAAAGATGAAGCTTAGTTTCCTCACAGCGTCCACAAAAAGTACTCATCAACTAGTTTCATATTATAAAGCAACGATTTTGTTGGTAGTATTCTGTGAACTATTCTTGTGTGTAGCCATTGAATAAATGAGTCTCTTGTGCAATAGAATACTTTCCATTTTATATTGGTATTTTTTTGTAACAATATCCACTTTTGTTGACTAGTTGGTATATCAGTGTTTTTAATCAATAGATTAAGGTCGTGTTTTATTAAAATAGGATATAAATAACGATTTAAACCTGGATTACTACAAAAGGCAAAATCAATGTATCTTATGTAAATTACATTATGGTTAAACAAAACGCAGAACTTAGTTGCGATTGATTCAAACACATTTAACGTAATCAGTTAAAAAGAGCTCTATCCCTATTCTGTTCCCAAAGTCGCACAAGTCACTACACCGAAAGTGATCGGTATTAAGGAAATGTATATATTCTAATTGCTATATTTGTATATAAATGACTGTTCTTCAAAACATGTAGAATCAATGTAAAATCGATTTTAACGTAAAAAGAATACGCTGTGCCCGAAGAAAGACAATTCGTACTCATAAATGGAACTACTGCAGACCGAGTTGATTCCCTTACATAATAACTGCATTGTTCCCACAGGAAAAATGGATTGATCAATTATTTTTATAAATATTTGCAAAGCGCTTGCGCAAACGACAGCCGGATGGTTCGAGGACATGAAGTCGAAGACGTGATACTAGGAAAGTACAAAGGTGACGGAGTATTCGCGTCTTCGACATCGTCCCTTCGACTTCGTACTTACTTGTCTTTGTCTTGTCCATTCTAGTTTTCCATGCAAAGGACACGATGGCAGTAGTTGTCGTAGACATGAGTAGCCAAATGTATTAAATCGGTTAATTCTTTGGTGGGGCTAAAGTCTAGTCCCTTATGTCCACATTAAACAATCGACATTCTTTTTCTTATCTTGAAATACTACCCACAATTTTCAAATGAATTCTATTTTATATAGTTTGTCTCAAATAAAGCTGAAATAACCTACACAGTTGATCGTGCTTCCATAACAACGACTACTGTTAATAAGACAATTTAGCATTTGAAATGTATAGATTGGTTATGCAACTTTTTCTATTGAATAAAATCAAAATTTGTCAATTGTCTATGAATCCTTCTGAGCGTAATTCACTGCTGTATAAATGGTCTGACTCGAGTTAATTGCCTAAATACCGCTTTATTTGAAACTGGCATCCGGAATACCGTGACTAGAACCTGTGTTCCGTATATTTTACTTTATAATGTGCAAACGGAAGCGGCGAAAGAGGGAAGTAGGAAGGCAAAGGAGCAAAGACACAAAGACGAAAACGCGAAAGTAGAAAAAGTACGAAGTTAAAAACACAAAGTCGAAATAAAACGTATTTTAGAAGTAGGGCCTTGTAGGCCATGGACTGCAAGTGGCTCTTAGCAGTTTTGTCGCTAAATGTTAGCCTCGTAGAAAATGACCTTCAATTGGCTCCAGGCAGTGGCGTAGCCACACGTAGGCGGTGTATGACATGACCTGTAAGTGGCCCTGGGCAGTTGCGTAGCTCAACATAGATTTTGCAGATAAGGACCTGCAAGTTGCTCCGGGCTCTGGCGTACCTGCACGTATACATTGTAAGTCAAAACCTTTAAGTGGCTCCCGGCAGAGGGGTAGCCACACGTTGGCAGTGTAGGACATGACCTGAAAGTGGCCCCCGGCAGTTGCGTTGCTCAACATATATTGTGTTGATAAGGACCTGCAAATGGCTCCGGGCTCTGGCGTACCTGCGCGTAGGCATTGTAAGTCAAAACCTTTAAGTGGCTCCGGGCAGTGGCGTAGCCACACGTAGGCCGTGTAGGACATGACCTGTAAGTGGCTCCGGGCAGTGGCGTTGTAACACGTAGGCCTTGTAGGACCTGGTCTGTAAGTGGTTCCGGGCAGTGGCGTAGCTACATGAAGGCTGGTAGGTAAGGACCTTTAAGTACCTCTGGGAACGTAGGCTGTGTAGGACCTGACCTGCAAGTGGCTTCGGGCAGTGGCGAAGCTACACGTAGGCCATGTAGATAAGGACCTAAGAGTGGCTCCGGGCAGTGGCGTAGCTACATTAAGGCCGTATAAGTAAGAATCTTCAAGTGTCTCGGGCACGTAGGCCGTGTAGGACATGACCTTCAAGTGGCACCGGGCAGTGGCGTAGTTACGCGTAGGCCGTGTAGGACATGACCTGCAAGTGGCTCCGGCCATGGCGTTACTACGCCTAGGTCTTGTAGGTAATGGCCTTCAAGCGTTCCAGGCAGTGGCCTCGTTACACGTAGGTCAAATAGTCAAGGACCTGCATGTGGCTCCGGGATCCGGCGTAGCTGCACGGAGGCATTGTTGGTCAAGACCTTGAAGTGGCTGAAGGCGGTGGAAAATCCACACGTATGCCTTGTAGGCCAGGACACTGCTCCGGGCAGTGGCGTGGCTACACGTAAGCCATATAGTCAACGACCTGCAAGTGGTTCTTGGCAGTGACGAAGCTACACGTAAGCCATATAGTCAAAGACCAGCAATCTGTTCCGGGCAGTGGCGTAGCTACACGTAGGCCATATAATCAAGGATCTGCAAGTGGCTCTTGGCAGTGGCGTGGCTACACGTAAGCCATATAGTCAAAGACCAGCAATCTGTTCCGGGCAGTGGCGTAGCTACATGTAGGCCATGTTGTCAAGAACCTGGAAGTGACTCCGAGCAGTGGCGTCGCTACACGTAAGCCGTATAGTCAAGGACCAGCAAGTGGTTACTGGCACTGGCATAGCTACATGTAAGCCATATAGTCAAGGATCTGAAAGGGGTTTCGGGCAGTGACGAAGCTACACGTAAGCTAAATAGTCAAGGACCTGCAAGTGGTTCTGGGCAGTGACGTAGCTACACGTAAGCCATATAATCAAGGATCTGCAAGTGGCTCTGGGCAGTAGCGTGGCTACACGTAAGCCATTTGGTCAAGGACCAGCAGTCGGTTCCGGGCAGTGGTATAGCTAAGCGTAGTCCATGTTGTCAAGGACCTGCAAGTGGCTCAGGGCAGTGGCATCGCTACACGTAGGTCATATAGTCAAGGTCCAGCAAGTGTTTTTGGGCAGTGTCGTAGCTACACGTAGGCCATTTAATCAAGGACCTGCAAGTGGTTGCGGGCAGTAGTGTAGCTTCACGTAAGCCATATAGTCAGGGACCTGCAAGGGGTTCCGAGCAGTGACGTAGCTACACGTAGGCCATATAATCAATGACCTGCAAGTGATTGCGGGCAGTGGCGTAGCTACACGTCAGCCATATGTTCAAAGACCTGCAATGTGTTCAAGGCAGTGACGTAGCTACACGTAGGCCATATAATCAAAGACCTGCAAGTGGCTTCGGGCAGTGGCGTAGCTATACTAAGGTCTTGTAGGTCAAGACCCTTAAGTGGCTCCTGGTAGTGGCGTTTCTACATGTAGGCCTTGTAGATGAAGACCTGCAAGTGGATCCAGGCAGTGGCGTAGCTATATGTAGGCCGTGAAGTGAAAGATCTGCAAGTGCTTCCGGGCAGTGGCGTAGCTACACGTAGGCCTTGTAGGTGAAGACCTTTAAGTGGCTCCAGGCAGTGGCGTAGCTTCATGCTAACCGTGTAGGTCAGGATTTAAAGTGACTCCAGGTAGTGGCGTAGTTACACATAGGCCTTGTTGGTCAATACCTTCAATCGGCTACGGGCAGTGGCTTTGCATAGCATAGACCATGTAAGTCATAACCTACAAGTTGCCCTGGCAGTGGCGTAGTTACACAAAGGCCTTGTTGGTCAAGACCTTCAATCGGCTACTGGTAGTAGCTTTGCATAGCATAGGTCATGAAGATCATTACCTGCAAGTGGCCCCGGGCAGTGACGTAGCTTCACATGGGCCTTGTAGGACAGGGCCTGAACTTTTCCGATGATTGAAAAAACTGACAAGAACCCGAATTTTTAAATATATGCAGGAGCGTGTAGCTCAAGTTATTTTTTTATTTGAATCACGAGAGTTGTAGGTGAATAGCGCTGTAATGTGTCCACACATTACTCTCATAGTACCGACCTAGCTCAAACCTTTCCTTTGTGATTGGCAATTTAAACTGAAATGGCACTATTTTGAAGTATGGTGTACAGAAACTGTCGATTTTAGACATTCTTGTACCAGATCTAAAATTTCATGTACCGTATTTCCCTGGGAGGTATGGCAATAGACCCCTAGCTGGACAGCCCTTCAATAACATTGGTCTGGTTACGACCCGGAAAAGAAATGAGTTTGAAACTCGGTGAGTGCCAAGTAAGGTCTCTGAAACACATTGAGTATGAAACAGGGTGTCTTGCATTCTTTTTCGTCCAAAATTAGAGAATAATTACAGATTTGTATGCAGATCAATTCCGTCTATGACAGTTTTTACACCGAAAGTTGATAAGAAAAACATATGGTTAATACTTCCTGAGCTAATTTATCAGCGATTTTATTTTCGATTGTTCATTAAGTTCTGCTTGATCTTCACGTGTGTCTTGGCTTGCTTTCTATTATGTAACTTTCTGCCAAAAAAAATGTGGTGTCCTGTTAAGACACTTGACATGGATATTGAAGCCCATCTATGGAATTTGGTGTAAGTGTTTAATCGCCAGTTTAAATCATGTGCATTTTGTGAAAAGTAGATGAACTTTTTCTACAGATATGACTTAACAAAATGTTGTTTTTTTTAAACTTCCAGACAGAACAAACCATGGCCCCGGACAAATCCAACAATGGACGCTAATAGAACCAACCATGGACGCTGATAAAACCAGCCATAAACACTTACAAAACTAACCATGCACACTAACAGAACTGACCAGGTACGATGATAGAATGGACCATGAAAATAACACAACCAACCATAGACGCTGATAGAAACAACCATGTACACTAACACAACCAAACAAGGACGCTTATAGAAGCAACCATGGGCACTTACAGAATCAATCATACACAGTTTACTGGAACGAGTCGACTCTAGGGCTTTAAACTAGTTTATGTGCACATCAACTAACAATTCTCCCAGCATTTATCAATGATTAAAATAGAATTCATAATGATCTCATTATTGTGAAAGAAGGAGGTTAATAAAACTAAATAAAAAATAAAACAATAATAAATAAATATGCTGTAACATTTCATTGACGACGCTTTTGGTGTATGTGTCATAATTTAATCAATAAGCAGTTTGTGGTGAAAACCGAGGCATATGTTTTGCAAATTGTCGGCAGTTTCCACATTCTTAATGGAATAAACCAAACTAGCCGCATGTGATTCAATTAAATATTTTGCTAAGGAAGGGGAAAGAACGGCTGAAAATAAGACAAACTGACAAACTATTAAAGACGAAATACTTTCAATCTGATTTCAAGTGTAACTCTGAGAGTTATCTTAATCAAGTCAATGCGCCAAACAGACGACAGTAGTTGACATTTTAAGATGCAATACAATTAAACGTTATATTTTCCAGATATAACCATAGAACCATGTTGGAGGCTTAGCAGCATAATCGGAGAAAGTAAAATGAAAAAAGACATAAACGAAAGTGCCCTGTCGGACAAAATCTTCATGTAGACAACAACCCCGCTTTGCACTTTTCAACACAATCATAACCGATCACTTGTACAAAATATTACCATATAACGTTGGAGAGATCTAAACAATTTACAGAAGATGTGCATAAACAAATGGCGCTTGGTGTGCGGAAGGTATGATGAACGTCTTCAAAATTATATTAATTATTATGAAAACATATCTACGGTTCAAGACTTCAGTACGAAAAGAACCGCACCACGACTGCTAAGACAACGATTAAGGATTGAGGAAAAATGCAAGAGAATGGAGACAACATGTCGAGGGATAATAACAGAAGTTTCCATCTGCTTCTTACCGTCTTAGTATACAGTGTGAGAAGCAAAGGAAACTTTTAAAAGAAGGGAAACAACCCATTATACGCCCAACAAAAGTGTCATTGCTTGTTATGTCTCTTGTCGATAGCATGTTTTGGTACAGAATCAACAACGGTTGCATTGGAATGTGGCAATGGAATTTATAATTACAACTTAATCTGAATTCGATAATTATTCTGTTTTGAGATGGTTCTTGGGCAAATCAAATCAACTTAAATGTTGCTAAAGTATGAGTTATAGAGCCTGACGTTTTACTGATTCTTATAAGATTGTTCGTCGTAATTGCTTGGTGATTTTCGGTTATGTATGTTGACAGCTAGTTCAACGGATATGATTTAGCGATAGGGATATTCTCATAAAGTTTACTCATAACTATAAGAGACATTACTAATACGTATTGACATTGGGTCATTGTCAATGATGACGATTGCGAATGGACATGGTTTATTTCACGGTGAAGCCAACGTGATAATAACGAACATTAAGAAGGGATTTAAATAGCAGTATTTATCTATAATTTGTACATTAGTGTTGCATTAACATAATTCAGTGGCACGAAAAATAAATGAAAATAAAATGTAAATGTGCAAGTTCCCTTTGGTCTAAAATTTTGGCTGTAGACTACAAAATCGTCAGTTCAGTGTCATATCGCTTTATATTTTAAACTATTGTGTGCCATTGTTTGATTTATGAATGCTTGCGCAAATCATTCACATTTCATCGGTGCGTACCAAGCATATGCTCCATTATGTTGTCCAAGTACACTTTAAATATTAATATGAGTGAACAAAATCCCACAATGCAGCACACTGTACCATTCTAGATAAAGATATTAAAACTTGTATGTGGTGATGTTGATGATATTAGGGGCAATGGATACGCATTAACATCAAACTCTTGACCTGCTCTTGAAGGTTGTTTTGTTTTTATTACGTATTAAACAATGTAAACAAATTCATAATGGTAATGCATTGTAACCATTGCAATACCAGTCAATGTTTAAAAACACGTAAACGTTAAATGTCGGAATACATGGAATAAAAGCTTAAATGTAACAATATGATTCTTCATATCCCTTTTCTTTCCATTCTTTCTCCAGGAATTCCTTGCGTATTCTGTATGAATGTTTATTATGCTCTTTGAATCTAGAGTAATGGGGGGTGCTTACTGCAGGAAGGACATTAAAAACCACTATCATATATAAATTACAGATATGACTTTAAGTTTATCAACTATGTGTATTGATTCTCGAACAGACGTGTCCTTTCTACCGACAGTCTCTCCACAATGATACGTTCAGTTAAGGACCTGAAATTGATTTAGATTTTAGCCTACATTTGTAAATGACAAATTCGCAAATCGATTGTTCATTGCTTTTTTGTATAGAATATCTCACTTGTTTCCCCGCTGTTCTCCTTTATTAAATCGGTTGACGTATTATTAGAATCTTTCTCTGAAATAGAGGCATCTAACAATTTCTGTATATATTTAACATTGTTTGAAATATTCATCAGCTGATTTGATTCAAATACCTTGACCTATTGCGCACTAATTCAATATTTATGCAAAAAGCTACAGAAACAAGCTCAGTAGCAAAAAGTTTAAACATAAACTCGGTTTATTGGCACTGGGCAACGCCAAAGACATTTAACACAAAAACACAAACAAGAAACATAGAAGAACAGCACAAAACTCCACAAACAGCACAGTGCATACATACTATATATGTATATATATATATATATATATATATATATATATATATATATATATATATATATATATATATATATAATAAAACAAATTGGTATGTTTATCAAGAATTGTTAGGTAGCGCCTTGGAACGGTCAGTAAAATGTAAATTTACTGGGGGTTTTAAACCAGTTTATGTGCACAAACCTCACTCTTATCCCAACAATCCTTAATAAAGATAAAACGCAAAAGGTATATCTCATCAAAGTATACATTAACTTGAGGAAACTTATCAATAAAACAAATAATAATAAACGTACATGTGTATAGGTAAACCCCAAGTACTTCTATGATTAGAGATCCCAACTCTATCTGCAGACGGAGGGAAACAATTCAGAGCACCTAATGCAAATCTTTACAAAGATACGATGCAGTCATCGTTAGAAACTATAAACATCCCACACAGTCTGCCTTATAAAATAAAAGGTTTAAAACTGTGTGATCATAGATTTTTATAATAAAAAAAACATCACTGCACTAAATCTGGGAACACATAAGGAAAATATTATTAAAAATAAAAGCGACTTGTATTTGCTAATATTTCCTTCCAAATGATTTGAAAATGTAAAATGAAGCCACATGCCAAAACACTCGGAGTCAACCAAAACGTGTTCGTGGTTTTAAAGATAACATAAATCTTCATAAAAAAATAAAGGACTGAAAGCTTAGTTATGAAAGGATGCTTTATCCTTTCGAATACCGCTACCGTACATCGACGCGCTACCATTACCGCCTAATGCAGACCAATTTTTCAAGGGTGCTGGTTACCGCAACTGTTTTATTGTAGGAATACTGTAGACGACTAAAACATACCGAAATTACAGGTACATCCAGTTCCACAGCCGCAAAATGCACATTTTCCACAAATTTATTGTACGTTTTTCATTAAAATAAGAAGGATTGTGAATTTTAAAATCAGCATTAGTACGCTATGGTACTTTGTCTTAGAAACAGTTACTACACTCCAATATAATAACCATGCACAAATAAGCAACGGTATTTCTTTAAAAAACGTCATTCAAAATATTTCGGCTCTGGCTTTTGTATTCTTGCTTTAATAAAACAGCATGTTTATGTTTTTATTCTTGTATCAAAAGTACGCTGTGTTATCACTGTTAAATTTAAGAAATCAGCAAAACTGCGTAGTGGTATTACTGTGAGATTTGTTTTACGGATCTGTGTGTTAACTGACACCACGCCGATTAGGATAAGGCTACGCCTACAGTGTCACGTGACCCTTCAGTAAGAGCCCTCCAACAAGAACACAGAAGCAGGCGATAATTATACATAGTTATATAATCATAGAATTTATTTACAATCAGATAAAAAAATGCATGGAACATGGTGAAACAGATCAATAAAAGCAAGTATAACATTAAATCAGATAATTATTTTATTAAATTCAATGCTTGATTCAGGTAAAAGTAATTTAATGTCTAAACTTAAAAAAACAACATCGGAATTTGTTTCAGTAGTAATGTAAACATAAAATTTAGGGAAACAAAACATGCGTTAATTTCCTTTCGAAAATCAACAAAAATATGACTATTGTCTAGATCAAATGGATTTTGCTGTTTTTCTTCCTTTCTCCATTAAAAAAACACCTTTTATACAAGTTTAGTGAATTATTATTATTGATATAACTACCGTTATATTTCTCTCAATGAATTAATATCCGTATTAAATGAAATGCGAAACTGCTCAGTTGCCTGTGATAAATGTTTTTTGTTATGATTCTACAATATTTACATTTTTTTTTGGCAATCCAAAAATACATCTCAGTAAGGGATATCAAATTTCTTCCGTTCTTATAATCATCTTATGTTCCTTTGGCTCATGATGCAGACTTTCTTTGTTCTGGCGTTTTCACGTATGCAAGTAATACTTAAATATCGCTTGGTCTTTTTTAAACAATTATGTAAAATTTGATGCCTCTCGTACAATGATCTCTAAGAGAAGTATGGCAGGACGGGTACCCGGGTAGTCGCGGGTAGGGTACATTTAGGGAAGTTTAATTCCTGAACACGGTACCCGATCGCTTCCGCAATACAATGTAATGTTTAGTGATTTGAGGTTGTTCACGTAAGCTTCATCGCCTGCCGGTTGGTGAAGTGAATGATTAAGGAGGTTATTCTCACTGTACTCACATAAGTCGGCTTTTCATTTTACAAACAATAATTGAAATAATTGACCGGGTACCAACATTTCTATCCCTCCGTGCTCATCTTAAATGTTGTCTGTTTAGTTTTTTGAACGCAGTTGTATTTCGAACACTGCCAACTTCAACTATTTCATCATATACGTTAGATCCCTCAACTTCGTTTTTGGCTGCAGATTCCTCTTCTTGTGTGTTATCATTCTCAAATCGCACTTCTGTTGCGGGTGTGATGTACATATAATTCTGTGAAGTCCCGTTATTGTTCCTAGGTCGTTGCTTGGAATGCTGTCTGTATAGCAACCATACAACGAGTAATGCTGACATAACACAAACACTTACCAAAAGGGAGCATATTATGATCAAAAGGTGCTTACTGTTTGTGTTTGCATTTTCCTTTGTCTCAGATCCTGATGTGTTAAATATGTCATGTTTTACATCCATACAAATGAATGCATTTTCATTCGAACAGTTTTCTGTCTCCAAATAAATGATTCCTTTCAATTTTGTAATTGATAAACATGACAAAGAAATATTGTCCTTGTTTTTGCTATTATCTTCAACAGCTTTGAAAGTCCGAAAACTGCCAAGCATAACGGGTGAATTTAAAGATACTGTTTTGCGAAAATTGAACGATAGAAGAGTTCCATTATGTGCAACACATTTCAGGGTATTTTCTAGAAATGTACCATTTTCTTCGATCAGACATAATGCACTGTTGTTAAGCCTGGGAGTACATTTGCTACTTAACGGACTGTCAATGCGGTGGCTACATAAACCATATAATGCAAACGAACATTTAGTGTTGTAATAATGTGTGCCTTCATTTTCTATCAAAGCGCTTATGCAGTTGAAGTCTGGCGACTCGGATTGGGGGCTCAATATTTGTTCACGAAATCTAAAAACAATAATGCCTTCGTTAATGTCCAGAAATCTCGTTCTAAACAGTCCGGGGTATAAGGAAACGACCTGTACGTCTTAACAATGCAGAAGCATGTGTTCCTAGTAATTCCAAAGTATCCGATAAGATCGGGTTTCCGAGCACAGTGAACACTGCATTCATATGCAATATTGGTATGAAATGTCACGTGTTCAGCAAATATGTGTTATCCAAACTCATACAGGTGTAAAGGGCAATATAAGGACCTGCGGTTGCTAGTCCTGAAACCCATACCGGGATGCTTTCCGTTAATAAGTTGTATGAATGGACCCCATCAGCGTTCTCAATTATACCACTAAAACGCGTGAAGAATTAAGCACATTCTCTTGAAGTAATCCTCCATGGTCTTGACATTTGAAGCTAGCAGTTGTATAGTTTGCTACTTGTTCATTTTCCTCCTTAGCACAGGTTAATATGTGCAAAAATATCACACCAAAACATGTGATAAGGCTTGACTAAGTGATAATATATCCCATAGCCTTACGCAGTAACTATAATAATTTAAACCCACATTTAACTGTCGGCCTTGTGACCACGCTTAGTTTTCAATCGTTTATGTCCTGGTGCAGAACCTAGCCTTTAAACCAATAAGAATAGCCTGTATATAAACAGTAAAAGATAATTTACAACCGTTAAGGAGTTTCCACGACACCAATGTTTTCGAGGAATGCCAAATTAAGAAACTTTTATTCATTTTATATTTGAAGCGGGCAGCAGTAAAATATACATCTTTTTTCTACATGTTTGGTGGATTTAACCTTATAATGAATAGCTGTTTTAAAAAAACATATTTCCAATTTTCCAAAATCAAGTATTGAAATAGTTTGAATAGTTACAACTTAGTTATTGATAACATATAATCTTCAAGAGAGGTTGATATGTGTTCAAATCTTATCATTGAAGTTGGTGAGTTTAAAAGTGTTTCACTTGTATATTCAACCCTATATTTTGTTTCAGGTATTCATCTTCAAAAACTAGAAGGCAAGTGCTCTTCAAAATATTGCCTTTATATCCACGGTTTAAATAAAATCCAAGTAATTCGTTAAGTCTATCTGTTCAACTACCTGCTGGAAACATTGTAATTTTACGAATTTTCTTTAAAACATCACCATAAAAATCGGGATGAGCAATACAATTAGTAATCAGCAATTTAAGACTACTATTGTACTTTAATATGAGATTATAATGACCATTAAGATATTTTAAGAATGTTTTCCTTAATTTATAATATCTGAAATCCTGTTTTAGAAGTTTTTGCGTCATAAGTTTACTTCGAGAGCTACCTCGCTCAAACCTACCATTTTAGTGAATATAAGTTATCTACTATGTGTTTTGATTAAACAAAACATTAAAAAGAGGCGGGAGAAGGAGGCGTGGCTAACGGATTGGCGGGTTTACTTTAAGATTGTATACACTGGTGTGCGTTTGAGCTTACAGATCATTAGATCTCTTAACGTTCACAAGTAAACTTAAGTATGGGCAACACACAGTGGAGGAATATTGATTGTGATACATTTGTGAAAGTACGAATATCATTTATCTTTTGTTTAGAATTTGTTTCGAAAAGTCGCATCATCATATATTTATAGATTTAGTTAAGTAATTTGTTTACAGTGCGGTTTGAAATGTGTTTTAGATGTCAAACGAGATTCAAATGTATTTACTAATTAAATGAACATGGACCTTAACATTAATACAGATATTAAGGAAGTTTTCGGAACATAATCTTACAATATCATTGATGCAGTATCTATCATCGCGATTTTAGTGTTGCTGTTTTCAGAAATGTTCCAAACATGATTCCGGGCATCAAATTACTTGATAAATATTCATAGTGTATTGATGGATAAAAAACCTCTGGTAAGCCCAATTAACTAATCTAATAAAAATTTCTTGCCAGGTTATATGCGTTGTAAATTGTCAAATTGAATGACCAGCTCTTTTCTGAAGTCTGCGGTAAAAGTGCCATGGACAACATACCAATTTTATATTTCTAATAGTATTACTTATTATTAGGGTTATTTTACCTAACGAAATTACAAAATCTTGTTTGTAGTTTACTTCAATATGAATAACGTCGACAGAGACCTCGAAAATAAAACGAACAAATGTTAATTTTATTGTATTTTTAAACTTTGCGATAGAGTTTTGAAGGAACTGCAAACCAATTCAATGTGTGCAGTTCATGCATAAAAGAATTCCTTACCATGATGTTCAGATCAATGGCAAGTTTACGTCAGTATTAAGTCCCTGGGATTTTTCTGAATTGTTAGACAATAAAGGGCATATATATTAAATTGGGTATTTAATGAACGAAAATATCCATTTTAGCATATTGCATTGGCTCAAAGAAGCTACAAGTTATCGATTTGAATGACAGAAACAATCGATGAAAGTAAACCTATACATTTGAATTAAACTTATAAACTCATTATACCAGGTTCAAGCATTTAGCAATTTTGTGTATCTATTTAGGGATTAAAATTCGACATGTTGCATTTTATTGGGGTATGGTATGCAATGGGGCTGTTCAAAATGGGTGGAGTCCGAATTTTAATACTTATATTTACATTCATTTAAATCTACATTTCTGCTAAAATAAATTGATTATTCAAGAGCATTTTCTCTTTTCTTCCTCTCGTTGCTCTCAACGGTGGGTAAATTAGAACAGCTATCGTAACATAATGTTATACGACAATGAATGCACAGATAAAATAGTTCCTTATTTATATGTTTATTTTCTATCGTTTCAAGGTCAAGAATATTATGAATACGTATTATTGCATACAATGTGTGTTTTCGGTCCCTTATCGTTGTGTATTAAAACGCAAAAACCCGGGCGTTTTCGGTAGAAAACGTGCATTATTCAGTAAATTCACGTGCTGTTAATGCCCGGTTTTTTGTTTTACATATGCGCTTTCAGGGCCCGCATCATAACAATGAAGGCTGAGCGACCTGGTTTCTGACCGAAAGTTGGTCAACGATGCAAACTTTTGCACAAAAACATATTTTAGAATATATAATGTAGCTGCATACAAATACCAAAACAGGAATTAAACCACAAAAGTCATATAACTTACATATTTTCTGCTGAGTTGTCTTTTTCTGGCAAGCTGATGTGTTCACCAAATAGTTTTTTCTGCAGTTGTTTTGGCTTTTAAAAGCACTAAACTATGTCTAAAACGACTAACTCCTCCGAACTTTTAGTTATTTCTGTCGATTTTATTCAGAACATACGACTTATATGGACATAATTCCACTATGTCGTATGCAATGAACAAAGACATTTCAAATATTATTTCTCTTTTTTTTATCAAGAACATGTTTACAAAATTTTCAGGCCTAAATTAGTTATCAAAACAAATAATGGTTAAAGTAGAACTGAATAGGTAATTAATTGATTACCCAATAGGTATTGTGTGTAAATAATCCCAGTAATCCAGTCACTTTTCGAAAAAACAACACTTTCAAAACGAATGTACACTGCAAAAAATGGCGTCGAAACAAAATGCAGCTGCGGAGTTATGTTTCGGCCCGAATCGAGCTTAATGTAAAACTTTTTCAATGACATCACTCATGACGTCATACAAGCACCCGTTATAGATTTTTTGAACTAAGTGTTTTTGCATTTTCGTGACATTTAACAGCATTTTTAAGCACATTTACGTTTCTTCAATTGTTCCATCCATCATGAAATTATCTACATTAAAATCAATCCAATTATCGTTGCTTATTTTGTTTTAACTGCTTTACTGCAGATTACAGTTTTGCATGTTGCCAATAATTGTACTACGATTTCATTAAAAAAATAGTTCCGTAGTAAATATGCCCTGCCCCTTGGTATTATTGCGCCCAATGACAGGACAGAAGTATCGAACAAACGCAGGCGATATCGATGGGAAATGCCATTGCACTTTATACAGAAATAAAGTGCATTTGATAAACAACAACCATCGTTAAGGAATGAATTGTGAATGTAAATATATATCAATGGTAATATTAGTTCAAGAGTAAATAAATAATATGTTAATCAGTGTATTGCAAAATAAAACTGTTTTATACAGGGACGTGTTTGCATTCTGCTGGCAGTCCAGCAACCATTACATTGATTTAAGTATGATCTATTGTTTGACACAACACATCGAGGAAAAGAAATATCGGGTTGACACAAATACCATGATAGGAATACTCAACTGACGTTAATTACAAAAGCGTACTTAAATACTGCTCTTTATCTTTTACAAAATGTTTGCATGAGAATTTGAAATAATAGAAACAAAACACGTTTAGTGTAGTTAAAGTATGTTTTATTGCAGACTGAATCGTACCTAAAAGAAAAAATTAAGAGTGACTTCGGAAAGGTTAGGCTCAACCTTTGCTTGGTTGGACACGTTGGCGCTGGGAAATCGGCGTTCATCAATTCGATTTTTTCGATTTCGAGAGGGCACATGGAGAATTCACACAATTTACAGATAGATCCGATATTTTTTACCCCACCCACACCTCAAAATGTGTCAACAAACTAGCGTGGCATTTACTCTTTATCTGGAAAACAAACATTTTAAATCGAAACAGACTGGTCTCTGACAGTAAGATGACTGAATATAAACTTACTATAAAAACACATTTGACCTTCCAAATTTTCATTCTTTAAATAGCGGCGTAGTAATTTGGTTTTGTATTCAAGCCCATATTTAAATAAAAAGTGTTTTCATTATTTTTTGGAACATATGTGCACTAATAATACTTCATTGTTTACTGTCTTAAAGCTTTGCAATAAAAAACGAGCGAATATTAAGCTATAAGAATGAATAGCAGAGAACTATATCTCAGCAAACCGAAAGTAGAAAAGTTGACAGCAATAATTATGCATGAGGGGCGCCCCACGGGTAGCGGCGTAAAGCCCACCCTTTTCAAAAAAGGGGGTAATTCAGAAATAAATTAAAAAAACAAATAAAACTCCGAAAATAAGCATAAAAGAAACAGAAAATTTGTTTATTTCAGTGTAAGATCGTATTTAATTTCACTCGTGGTCATAAAAAAATACATTTTCACTCGTGGCTTCGCCACTCGTGAAAATATGGGTTTTTTATGACACTCGTGAAATAAAATACGATCTTACACTGAAATAAACAAATATCCTCTCTTTATTTATTTTTATTTTTTTATTGTAAGGTATTATAACATTCTTATCTTAAATAATATTAATTCATTATTGCCTAATTTATATTTGATATATTATTTCGATGGCAACGTAACTCTTTTCCAATTCTTATTTTGTAAATAATGCATAATTTGGCAAGCCGTTAAATATGATGTAACGGTATGCTTGCAGTTGCTTCGAATTCAAGGCAGGACAACTGATTTATTTGGCCAAGTGAATGTTATTGACACAATGGGATTTACTCAGACAAACTCGGCCCTAACAGACGAAGACCTCAAAAGTGTTTTGGAAGGAGAAATAGAAATTAACCACGAAGTAAATATATTTTTTTTTAGAAAAAAAACATGTAAATGGTGCGCCGTAAATAGTTTCCCCTCGGTTTGAAGTTTGTTTAGCCAAAGACAGACATAATTTCTTCAATAGAAATGTATTTGTTTTTTTAACAATGCGTCACAAGTATAAAAATGGTTTCTATGTGCTCATTTACACATCATTCAAGTTATTGTGTTATTTCAGTTTAATTCGAGTAACCGCACGGGGAATCAAAACAGACAGGAAAATAAGCCACATTGTGTTATCATTGTTGTTAGTGCTGAGATAATTCAATGTATGCAGCTTCACGATGACAGTGCTCTGACGAGAAAAATGAGGAACTTGCATAGCTTCATCCCAAGCGGTAATACTATTTTTTTTTTTCAAAATTTAGCAATAAAGTGACAATCAATGCATAAACATGTATAACAAATATTGGAGTGATAAAACTTAACCAACTTACTGAATATTGCATTTATGGAAAATATCAATTACTGATAACACGATCGTAACCGTGTATGTAATAGCTGAAAATGCAAAAATATTAAATGATTGGTGAATGCTAAAAGTTTTACTGTGATCTGCGATCGTCTCATAAGGTAGATATACCGTGTTTTCTGCACATTTCTTTCAAATTAAATTCGGTAACCCACTTAAGAACCATGGTTTTCAACATTCATTATTCCCTTTTGGTCTGTGAAATCAACTTTATTAATTTAAGTAAATCATATTTGGGATCCATAAAATGAGATCCTTATAAATGAAGAAATCAAGTATTGTGAGAGTTGATATAGGTGATATTTCCTAGGTAAAGCATATAAGATCGGGTCACGTTTTCGAGCGCTTTTGCATGGTTAAGTTCAGCATTGGATACCCAATGTTAAAGTCAAGTGTACCCTGCTTTCACAGTATGATACACTTTAAAACGCTGATGTTTTGAATTGTCTGATTTCAGATGTGTCGAGAATTGTGGTGATAACTAAATGCGACAGAATATGCGAGTCCGTTTACCATAACGTCACTGAAATTTACAAAAGTAAAACAATTTATTCCATAGTTCCAAAAGGCGACTAAGATTTTTGGAGCACCAGAATACATGGTTTTCCCTGTTGTCAACTATTATAAAGAACTTAGTCCAAATCCAGAGAAAAACGTTCCAATTTTGTATGCGTTGTTGTGTGCACTTAATTTTGCAGCTGATCGGCAAGAATTGACAACGCCGAGAAAAAAGCAGGTTAAATTGAATATGTAGGCGTAAGATATAAAACATGTCATGCGTATGTATAGACAACTACTTCTCTGGACTTTCCAGTAAGAACACGGTGTCATCATACTATCGTTACGGACAATGTGTGCGGATACGTAACTGGCTCACAGTTATCTGCCCCCGTTGACCAAGATCCGGATGTTTATATGAAAAAGAGTGCTTGTGTTCTTTTTACATGGAGCTTAACATAATTTGTCACTGTTTTGCAAAACATGATAGTTTTAAGTGTAAAAATTGGAAAAATCATTGCCTGTGAAATTATGAAAATTGGTTGTTTATAGGCTTATTCCGTCTTGACCTCAGGGTCATGCATTTATACTCAATTTTGTGGGGCACCGTATTGGTCAACCTTATGTTTTCTTGTGATTAAATGATGTGTCTTGGATTGTTCTACAGCAGCCAGTTACTTGTGTTTTTTATTGGGACTGTTTTAAAGTGAAACGCCAGGTTAGATAGATATTGAATGCAATGTCTCTTAAAGTCAAAGAATGACGACAGAACGAAGACGAATACTAGTCACAAGAAGGGAAATATCATATATAGATATATTAGATGACAAAAATAAACCGATCACACGCTACGTTATTCATTTTAAAAAGGACCATTAATGATGGACACAAGATTTCGTCGGATTGCTGAAAGAATGCTAAGAACTTATCATAAGGGACGATACGTCGTGGGAAAGGGCCAGGCTGGTGGCGCGTCTAAATAGTCCGTCATTGAACTCGTGTCACCTGTTGCTCAAGCGGTAGAAGTGGCAACTAAAAGGTTGCTTGGATAAAACGAAACGAAAGTGAACCTCCTAGAAAATAGGCTTGATTGATTGGACCACTGAGACATCTTGACTAACTTAACGGATAGAAACCTTTACTTAATCAAACCTTTTTCAGAACGATGAATCGTCTTGTGTATACTGCTTAAAATATATACTGTTTTGCTACTACAATGCTCGATAATAGCATTAATATGTAGAAATAATATTATGTAACTGTTTGCTAACCCGGACTTAAATTTAACAGGTTCACCAGACGACGAAAATTCATGAGTCTATTAATCCATTCGGAATTCCTCGGACATTTTCAAGAAAAACAAACTCGGGGTATGCCGGTACATCGGTAGAAGAAGTTCGTAAAATTTTGAATTATATCATTACTTTAATGTGGTGTTTAAGCTCGAACTTGTAAAATCTAAGTTAAAATTTATTGCCAGTAATGTTTATTACTGCAAACATAATTAAGATTACCAAGAAATAAGTCATTAAGTGTATCTGCTTAATTGAAATTACCATGCGATCTACTTGCAGCGCAATTAAAGTGTACCGATTTCTGACATTTCAAACCGTCATCCAATGTAGTTTACGACAATAATGGACGAGGAGATCCGAATGTCCATAACTTATCAAACATTTTTGCTCGCAAGTGATTAAACGTTCGATGTGGGTTTCACAGTTATAGACAATGATCGTCAAACCATTTCGCTTGATACCAAACACGACTATTTTCGGTCGAAACATAAGGAAGAAACATAACTTATACAAACAACTTATTTATTTTAAGCCCATTTCTAGGAAACGGTAAAAGATAAAAACACCTGTTTTCTGGATTAGCTGAATGTGACGTATCGAATAGTATCATAAACTCAATGTTTCACGTATGGTTGATTTTCACTTTAAGTTGAACCAATTGTCGCGACTATTTTCGATACATTAATAACCGAATACTCGTCCGCCACTCGTGAAAATATGTTTTCCGATGACATTCGTGAAATGAAATACGATACTACACCGAAATTAATAAAATTTCTTTATATCGTACAATAATGCTCCAAAACCCTTTATATAAAAGTACTGGATGCAAAACGCTGATACATTTTTCCTGTACACACTTACATATGCAAACGTGAATATTCCCTTAGGTTTCATACTGCAAAAGCGATAATGGACAGATTTAATATATACACCAAATATAAGAAAATGTTACATGGAAGTATTGTAAAATAGTTGTCGAATGTGTACTTGTGTTGTTTAACCATCTGTAAGCATATTTTCCGACTATTCTATTATTCGACTTTTTTCTAATTCAGCTACAGGTTTGTTGGTTTTTTCCCAGGGGTAAACATCTAAAGGCATCTTAAAAAATGACTAAAAATGTTTACAAATTTATCATTATTGGATTTCTGCTAATAATACCGTGAAATGAATTGGATATTTTGTTCTTGAAATTTGCAAGATAATGTGTAATGATAACTGTCACCAATGTCTGACAGACATAGCAGACCCCGTCTGTGTACATATTCTCTTCATTGACATGCTAATTTTTCATTTGGAAATCTTTAGTTACATGCTCTTAGTTTATATGAATTTAATGCTAGATGAAATTATTGCGAAATGTATTTCTGGTTCAATGTTTTCTTTAAAACTGTTGTCAACTCTTCCTTTTTGAGACGACGCATTTTTCCTGCTAAAATTGTAAGTTTTGGTTTTTCATGTTTTCAAAATACTGTTACCTCCAAACTATGGCAACAGTTTTTATTGTTGTTTCTTTTGTTGTTGTTTTTTATTTTTGTTTTTTCAATTACCTTTATATTGCATATAAAAATCAAATGCGTAACTATTACCGCTGCCCATTCTGACTTACTCCAGTACACAATAAAATAAGTGGTAAAAACTCGTATATTTCACGCACGGACTGATCTCTTGGTTTTTAATTTTCAACAGTTAAATGACCATGCATTACCGAGTGCAAATCACACGTACAGAACATTAAAACAAAATATTTTTTCTTTAAAAAAAATGAAAAAATAGTTTTTTTTGTTTTTTTTTTATTCCCGATGCTCATTGTTATTAAATGTATTGTGAATATTTATGTATTCTGTCTAAAAATCTTTAATCAGAGAAAAACATTTAGTAACTTGTATTTTGTTTCGGCAAGCTTCAATAATTTTGCTAACTATGTTTAATATAGTTCTATGAAAGAAGGTCTCTGAATAGAAGCAAAAAAGAATCTTGTGTATCATTTCGGTAAGATTAATATTGATTATTACTGAACTATAGATAAGAACATACAAATCCAAACTGTTCTTGATAAATGTACATAATATAACTCATTGATTAAATATCGTGTACCATGCCCTTATCCAATTTGCATGTATATTGTTGACTGATTTATTGTTTAAACATTATTTGTTATTCATCTTCTTTTAACGGAGGAAATAATAAATATCTATCCCGTTTGTCCATTTTATTTTTCTTGAGAAACGAAAACTCAAAGCTAATATCTGGCCTCATATGTCATTGTTACACCAAATGATTCTCAATGTACTGTTTAGGGACCCTTTTTGCCAATATATTGATGAGTTTTATAACTGTTCGAGGAATAATTCAAATGAAATTTCACAAGGAGAAAGTTAGGGCCCCGATCGAAAATTGTCAACGCATTTTTATGACACTTTAATAATTCAAGTTTCGTAGATGGAAGTCACGAATTGGGTACACGTTTGTGATGCTTTAATGTCTGGTGACCCCTTACGACTAAAAGTGTGTAATGATTAAAAAAAAGCTTATGTAAAATCCGAAAAAATCACCATAAAATCAGGAATCAAGAAATACCCTTTCAAATGATGCAACAATTATACAGGGCTGCGAAACAGTGGCTCCAGCTCTTTTAGGCGCCGTGTATGAAAAAGAGCCAATGCCATTTCCGAGCAAGATCATAAGAACGTATATCATTATAAAAAGTAAGTATGACTCGTTATTTTATCCAATTCACAATTATGAAGGCTTATTTGAGAAATCTGGGAATGCAGTGCCATAAAAATATGTTTAATCTTCACACGTTTATAGGTTATTTTATAAACATATTGTTTATAAAACAGATTCTCCCATCAAACACATGCATGTTTACAAACGAAAATAGAACATTTTCACCAATTTTCAGCTGAATTTCACTCAAGAAGCTTACATTTAAGATAAAACCAGTATTATTGAGTGCTTTTATTTTGTCGAGAAATAAAAAAGACCGCCTGTTAAACGGAATAAACATGTTAATACTCTTTTTCTGGGTTGAGCTGGAGCCAAAACCCAGGGAGCTGGAGCCAAAGCGTGACTGCTGAGCCAATACGCTGTATAATAATGCACTCGACTTGGCATAATTGGAATAGTTGAAGTCTTGTTTTCGTATTTTTACGTTAAGGATGATATTGATTTTTAATACGGGCATCACCAACACCATCAGCTGCAAACTTTAATATTCAGTATAGTTAAGACACAATACAAAATAAGAAGCTCAGAACAGCATAGACACGATCAAGAGATGCCTCACACAGATTATATATAGGAATAGAATTGCGTGAGCGATCGATAATATGTTGTAAAATCACTAACGGAACTAGGGAGAGCGCACCACACGCATGGGTGAACATAATAGGCATAAAACATAATATCTCAGTTTCAAATGGAGAGGGTAAACATCGATGTAAAATCATGGTTCCATTTGTTGTTGTGTTTCTAAAATATTTTCACGCAATTGATTCAAATGTATCTTATAAATGCATTGCTACCATTCAAATTATTGTACTGCCAATATTGGTAATAATGTAAAAAATTAATAGTAAAATACAAAGACTGAAAGCTTACAGTAATTTTGATCCGAATTATTATCTAAAAAAGTTTTTAGAGTTTCCTTGTCCTCTGGTGGGAAATAAATATTGTTCTTGCCGAATCCAACAAAAATGGTTTCTTTTACTCCAGGATGGACATACAGACGGCCACTAACAATGCTTTCCTTGGTTACGCTTCCGATAATCCGGCGAAACACCACTAAGACAACTGATTTACAATCTAGCTTCAAGAAAAAGAATGAATAACTAAATTATAAAATATTCTTTTGATCTAATTGCATTGTTTGATAAAGCCACCAATAGCCAATTGTATAAAACGTGTTAAGTCTTTGGTTTGGCAAAAATAGTTAATTATTGGTCAATATTTCTCAAAAAATAATTTAAACCAATTTAACTCTTTCATTGGGCGAACTTGTCTAAACATATTCTATAGAGAACTTATCCAAGTTTAACCTATTGGCTGCATAACGTTTGTGCATGAAGTATACCAACTCGAGATAAACTAAACTAGTCAATATCAGTTATTGGAATGTAGCCCGTGTTACCTCGTGATTTTTACTAGAATATCATATCAGTTATCTTTGAACACAAGATAATACATTCATTTTAATGTAGTTATAACGACTGGTGAGAAAACTAACCTTGTAATCCTTCCATTGCGACATTGCATGAATCTTGAATCCTGGTTTGAAAAGTGCACAATACGACCAAGTGATAAAAAAAATATTGCTTTTCTGAAGAAATAGGTGCGGGAAATCCGATGAACAAGTTATTAATTTGGTGTGGCTTTACGGATACATGCTGCTTGTTTTTGCAGCAACATCACTTTTTTTGCAGCAGTTCCAGATATTCCATAATACGTTTTTGCACCAGTTCAAGATATTCCACAAACAAACACTATGTTTGAACTAACCGCAGGACATAGCTGCTTTAATAAAAAAATAACAATAACGTTCCAAGTGTTCTGCAATATGCGTTGTGATTGCTTTCGTGATTAGTGTATGTGTATCATATATTTAAATCAAAACGATCAAAATCTTAATTCAAGGTAACCAGTCAAACAAAATCGAATTTATAGCCCTTCTCTTCACATGATGGGCCGACATTTCAACTGTCAAGTAAATAACTGACAGCTCATGTTTAGCCAATACCATAGACTGTTTGAGATAAAGTATTTCCATTGCGCAACGGGAAAAAATCTCGCAAAAGTGTAACACGACAAGGAATGACTGCACTTGCCAAAATGTTTTACACTTTCCTCTCCGAAATGCATTGTGGCTCTGATGTAATTGGTTCTACCTTAAGAAAGATATTTGCATTTTAGTTGTCAGAAAGAGTTGTTAGAAAAAAACCTTTCTCCTGTTTTAATAAATACATTTCTTATTTAAAGCTATATCACCAAGAATCCACAACATATGGTTCAATGGGTAGTCTTTTGGAACCCTTTTTACACAAAACATATTTACATCGTCGAAAGAATTATCAGGAAAACCGCGAACGGGTTTTCAATTAATCTCAGATAAAATATTTCCATGAAAATTTGCCTAACTTATTAGTACAGCAAAATGTTGCAACGTATGTACGTTTTTCTCTAACAAAATAGTTTGCATCAAAACCAAATTATAAAATGCTCTAAATTTTGAAGGGTTGTGTACTACAAAAGAGAAGGCCATGTTGTTTGTATCTGCCGTTTATGGCAGAAACTGATGAAGCACTTCAGAAAAATCCCATTTTAGTTACACACATCTTCAAGTCGTATTTCTCAGTTCGCTGGTAGTGCTGGTTATATGCGTGCCGTACAACACGATTCCCAGTCAATTTGAGCACTGTATACTAGAGGACTGGAATCAAGGGGAGGGGCTATTTTATGAAACTTAATATAAAAGAACTAGGCAAAGTGTTCATAGTAAAAGTCAGAAAATACCTGTTAGGTAAATAGAATCTCTAGGTTTCAGTGTGTCTCCTTGTGGTTGAAGGCCTTTCAACAAGTGCAAAACCAATCAAAGCTCTGAACTTTTTGAAAGCCGTTTTCGAGTTTAGTCAGGTCATTGTCAATCAAATTACCATTATAATCTTAAGATAGAGCTTGCTTGTTCATAAAGGCCTTCGCAAATATTTTTTTTTTATTTTTATGTTGATACTTAATAAAATAAAAACCATTGAATATCAGTTTTTTGAAATTCTCATTTAATATATGGAATAAAAATCAAATCCTTATGCTAATTTAAATGTATCAAACAAAATGCATTCCACATGTTTATAAACTTTTTGTTAAAGGTCTCCTATTACAATGACGGGATTAATACGCAAAACTCCCCTGGATTGAATTTCATTAAAAACAAATTACGTTTTACACTGGTTTCATCAAATATCAGACTCCATATACATTTAAATGTATTGTATTAATTTCATTTCGATTTTCACAGTTAATGCAATGCCATGTGCTTATCAAAATTAAAAGTACAAGGGTAAGTTCTGAGTAAATTTATGGTCAGTGAGATGTATTTATAATCCCGGACTATGCTGTAAAAATAAAGAAACTAAGGTGACAACTTAGGTTAGGCTTACCTATATTTTGTCCATCTGAACTAGTGTTTATATGCTATTTGTGAAAATATATTTGTTCGAGACTGTTGTTTTGTCCATTATTCATCATTCCGATTTTCATCCAAACAGAATCACCCATAACGCAATATTATAGCCACCAGTATCAGATACACATGTTTTAATTATTGAATCAATTAATGACCCTATAGTGAATGAGGCGATCAAAATGACTTCAAGTTTTGTCAAAACACATTTATTTTCCAAAATAAGATTAAATTTCCAAAATTCCAGCACACAGTGTTTATAACGGAAGCCGCCATTTTGATTGAATTTATTGAAACCATTGCTAAACCGATATACAGTATAAAACACCGTGCATCAGTTATTTCCCTTTACAACACTTAATCTAGCGTAAAAAGATAGGACTGATTATTTTTTCAGCCTTTTAAAACATATATTACCACAAAAGTCTGGTTTGCGATTTAAATAGATAAATACATTTTTACATTTTCTTTTTTCGGTGTGGCCTTAGAGCTTATAAACTATATTGATGAATTGCAAAACAATTAACAACAACTGATTATCGGGTAAAATTAAAAAAAATATAATTTCATTTAAACCTTTTTCGTTTGAAGCTTACGCAGAATGAACATTTAAATACATGTTGATGCGATCCATTTTTTCCGAGTTTTTTTATTGAACATCCGGATAAATTAACCTTTTTAAAATCTGATGACTCAGATTCTGTTTTTAACCAATAGTATCTAAAACCCTGGGTGTGGTCGAACGTCAACACAGAAATATACATGTAATAATTTTGTTTCAGAACGCATTTTTTTAGAATTTTTCAAATTCTGCTTTTTATAGTGCATTTTGTAACTCGTCAAGATTAATATTATTGAGGTTTCTATTTTAATGGCGTAATTGAGCTAATACACAGCTTATTCGCACACTATATTATCCGCACAATAGGTTATAAATATGCATTACAGCATTACCTTTAGCAAAATTTTAATGTAGATCAAACCCCGTAGCTATAAGAGCATAATTGTAATGTAAGTTAGTCTCTTGACCACCACAGATCCAAAAGCGCTCTTTTGAAACGCCGGTGCGCACCTAAATTATTCAAATGGTAAACATTGACATATGAGAACATTGATATGAAATACAAACAGAAATTGATAAGAACGATACAAGATTTTATAACCCTTTGCGTATATCCTTAATACAATAAAAAGCCACTTGCAATCAGATTGCCACATTGTGAATAAAAAAACCTGCAATTGCATTGAAGAAACGTGCATGGTGCTTCCAAAATATATAACCTGAAAAGGATACAAAATATCTGAAGTATCTTGTGTTTTGATCCTTTAAACCCACCGAAAAATTTCCTTAACTCTAACTTTCAATATTTGGTTACGTAATTTATAGATTACATTGATGGTAATGATATTAAACATCTTAGGACGTTTTCCTTGAAAATCCCTCTCAAAGTTGAAACAGGTAGTAAAGTTCGTTTAGTTTACAGCTCATATTTTAGCAACTGATAAATCTTCACTGAACAAGTTACTTAGACAATCTCCTCTTTTAAATATGTCGGACTGAAGAACACCGACAAATGCACACGGAAAGCCAAAAAAAGTAATTATTGGGTTTTCTGACGGAAGTTGTTGTCATAAATTACATATACAAACGTGGCCGCCATAAACCACCACATGGGCAACTGTCTAAAATATAGGACTTTTTGTTTAAACATGAAAGAGGAAATATTGTTTTTACTTTGTTTGCGAGTGATGGAATATGCCGACGCAAACCCTTTTGCAATAAATAATTATAATGTATCGGCATATTTGTCTCAACTTCGTCACGTGCAGGGATGCTTAACTATTTTCGGCACGAGGTACCCCATTTTACGGCATTTTCGCGCCATTAAGATCTTAAGCGAAAATGTTGCACGCGATAGGAAACGTTGACGCCGGCACGTTAGAGATGCGCCGACGGTCACGTCACGTAGAGAATGGAGATACATTAACCAATTAACCGGACCGCCCCGCATTTTAGTTCCGGAGATATCGTCGGCATTAACTTTACATTATAAGGTATGGCAAAACCGCTGAAAAACTACGGTTTTGCACGAACTTTGCGGCCTTTTAACTGGTGACAAAATAACGTCTCAGGCACACCGAATATTGCGCTACGTAGGTATGAGCAAACCCTATACGGGCATATTTGTCCCAACGTTTTCATGTGCAGGGATGCTTAGCAATCTTCGGCACGAGGTACCCCATTTTACAGCATTTTCGCGCCATTTAGATCTTAAGCGAAATATTGCACGCGTTAGGAAACGTAGACACCGGCACTTCAGAGACTGACCGACGGTTGCGTCACGTAGAGAATGGAGATACCTTAACGCCAATACCGGTCAGGACCGCCCCGCATTTTAAGTTTCGGAGGAATCGTCGACACTAACTTTACACTATAAGGTATGACAAAACCGCTGAAAAACTACGGTAATGCACGAACTTTGCGGCCTTAGAAACTGGTAAACGAATAACGTCCCAGGCACACCGTAAATCGCGCCACGTAGGTATGAGCAAACCCTATACGGGCATATTTTTCCCAACTTTTTCACGTGCAGGGATGCTTAGCTATTTTCGGCACGAGGTACCCCATTTTACAGCATTTTCGCGCCATTTATATCTTGAGCGAAAAAGTTGCACGCGTTAGGAAACGTTGACACTGGCACGTCAGAGATGCGCCGACGGTCGCGTCACGTAGAGAAAGATACAAGATACAAAAATCTTTATTTAAAGTCGAGTATGTGTTTACAAGAAACATAAGCTCAATGAGCTCTTTTCCGACATGAATAGCAAACATACATAACATATCAAATAACAATAACAATGAGCTTGTGACCTGGAAATAAAAGTATACATGTTAAAATGAACACATATTGGAGCATGCATACAAATACAAATAGGGAAATAGGATTAGAGCATCGAGAACAGTGATAAAACCAACAAGTTTTCCCGACTGTACGGCCAGTCCATACGCGCACGGTTCCACTAGTTGATATACCACTGTTAAAGTGTTATTTGTTTCAACAGTATAACTCAAAGGGTATTCATATATATTGAAGTAGCCAAATTGTAAGTAGCAAAATATACAAGGGAATAGGAGCTTTGTACATCGATGTGAAGTTTGTAAAAAAAAACTTATAATTAATCTAGCATGATACGAAAAATACTTTGCAAGTATTGCTTAGAGGTGGTATGATATGTATCATGATTTTTTATATCACACCTATCACTGTAAAATAATGTTAATTGAAAAAGTAAAGTCGTAACACCTAAACAAAATACTTGCCGAAAGAAAAACACAAGTAGTTGTATGTGTTGGACAGATGTTTTATAAATTTGAACAATCATAATTAGATATAAGCCTATGTAATTTAATTTCATAAGTTGTTATTTTAGTCAAAGATGTCGGCTGAAATTTTTTCTGGTATTTGAATCCAATATCTTGTGGGTGTAAGCCATCCAACTGAAAACAAAACTCCTTTTCCGTTAAGACAAATGATAAAAGATATTCAGTAAAACACCTTATAGTTCTCAATTTCTTCTATTTTTTTTAAGCAAAAAGGTATTATTTACACATTGAACATTTACAAGAGGGGCCTGTCCAGGGGCAATCAGCCTTCTAAATTCCAGGTAGTTTTGGGAGACCCTTATTTCCTTTTGGAGGCTGTTCCATACCTGACTGGCCTCAAAGCGGAAACATTTTTTCCATATTTAGTTGTTCTTACTGATGGAACGTCTACACAGTTTTCGTATCTCAGATTAAAATTACATGTCTTAAAAGTTACAAGTTTTTGAATGTATTCTGGTGAGATACCATACAGACATTTGTAAGTTTCAATAGCAATGTATCTTACGCTGCTCAAGTTGAGGTGTTATCATTAAAAACAAATTCTAAAGCTCTGTATTGAATCTTTTCCAATTTGTCTATGTTGGTCTTCCTACAAAAATGCCAAACAACAGGATAGTAGTTGAAATTAGATCTGATAAAAGATTTAAAGATAATAAGCTTAGTATTGGTTGTAAAAAAATTGCTTAATCTTTGAAGAACATTCAATTGCTTAGCAGCTTTTTTGCACATTTTAGAAATCTGGGCATTAAAATTTAATAAACTATCTACCTCAACACCTAGAAGTTTCACTTGCTCCTCACAAACAATGGTGTGATTAAGTATATTGAATTGTTTTATTTCTTTAACAGACGTTGAGCCAGCTGAAATTGCCTGAAATTTGTCAGGGTTAGCCTGCATTTGATTGGAAGTAAACCAGTTTATCAAAATGTTGCTTTCTTTTGCAAGAGTGGTCTTAACAACATCAGGAGTTTATCACACGTAGAAAGAGTATTGTCATCTGCATAATTATACAAAGCTGCATTATTGATAAAGTAGAAGATGTCATTTAGGAAAATGTTGAAACTAAAGGCCCTAGTATTGATCTTTGTGGTACGCCTTTCAGGATGGAGTCTCACTCACTGGTAATTTGACCAAGTTTGACACGTTGCTTTCTATTTGTATGATAGCTGTGCATAAGTTTACATGCTGGGGCTGAGAGGCCGTACGCATTAAGCTTATCTTATATGAGATCATTGGGCAGGCAGTCTAATGCCTTTGATGGGCTATTAGAACTGCGCCTACATATTTTTTCTCATCAATGGCTTTTTTCCAGTTTTTCACCAGCCTTAACAGGGTAGTTTGACATCCAAATGTTGTTCTGAATGCTGCCAGGAAAGGATGAAAAATGTAATCAAAATGACTAATCAGTTGCTCACTTATGACCCGTTCATATAATTTGGACATTGATGGTAAAATACTGACTGGTCTATAGTTCTTTTCAATAAAGAGGTCATCTTTCTTGAATATAGGGGTAACTTGTGCTAGACTGTTTGGAAATAATCCTTGGTTAATAATTTCTTTGGCCATGTTTCGGATGGAAACCTGTAAAGTATATTTTCCAACAATGATGATTTTGGGAGGAATCAGATCTATACCAGTTGCTTTTTTTGGATTTAACCTGTTAATGTATTTTCCAATATCTTTATTGGTGACCGGGGTAAAGTGAAAGTCAGGTAGCATTTGACAGTTTTTCCTTATTTTGTCAAGAATAGGGTGTTTATCTTTAACCTGAATTACAGATATTCCAATATTTTCGGCTATATTAATGTAAAATAAGTTCATTCTATTGGTCACCAGCTTTTGATCAGAAACCGAATTCCCTATGTTGTCTATAAAAATTATTGGGTTATCTGATTTATTTGTAGGTTTCTGTGAGAGAAAAGGCTTAATTGTCGACCAGAAGTCCTTAGTTTTTGGTCTTCCACTACACCGTTCTTGGAAATAAACAGCTATAGATTCTCTTTTCACCTTGGTTTTGAGATTTCTGAACTTAGTGTAGTTTAACCAGTAGGCCATGTTCTGATTTCTGTTATAGGTGTCTCTTGCTTGACGAGCCTTGTAAACTAGTTTACGGTACCTAGAGTTCATATTAGGTGGTGGAGTCCTTTTTGGGGGGTTTCGGTTTTAGTGGGGCATGCTCGTCAATAACTTGTTTCAATAGGTGTTCGTGAGCCCAATAATTATCGTCCATGTCCTAAAAGATATGGGCGAGATAGAACGGTACATGAGAAAGATGTTCATTAAATGATTTGTTGTCAAAGTTTTTGTATGACCTGAAAGTGACCTTCTTTTTCATAAATGGCTCACATAGTTCTCTTAAACTGGTAGCTATGAGGTTGTAACAGTCGCTTAGGCCGCAATTAAAGTTTATAGTTTTACACATGAAAGACTTTGCAATGGTGATGATGACATCAATAAATGTGGGCCTGCAATTTTTCATAAAACATGTAGGTTCAGAGATAATATTTTCCAGGCTAAAGTTATCACAAATATAATAAAGAGGTTTAAATTTTTATCTTTTCAGTAAGTCATTATTCAAATCTCCTATGCAGATAATATGTTCAAAAGTTATTCGCCTTTTGTCCAAACACTTAGAGGTATAACTTTCAAAGTCTGGATCTGACATCGACGGTTTTCGATACAAGCACAGAATACCCCATTTCCGCCTCTGGAGTGAAAGCTCGTGTAACAGACACTCAAGTTGATCATTTTCCAGGTCCCTGCGGCGTTTGAAGGAGAGATCAGCACGGGTGAAGAATATCAGTCCTCCACCAGGGCAGTTGCGATCTCGTCTTTCTAACTTATATCCGTCTGCAGTGAAGAGGCTGTTGGTGAAACTCTCATCCAGTTTAGTTTCAGCAATTACGAGCAGATCTGAAAGTTTATCATCAAGGATTGTACGAATTTCATGGAATTTGTACCTTATGCTGTTGATATTTAGGTAGCTTAGCACCGGACGTTTATTGTTTTTATTTCTGAGAATTTTAAGGTTGTCAAATAAATCTGAAAAGTCGCTGTTTGTGCTGCAAGATGAAACAGAATTATTAGTCATAGGGATTGTGGTGTCCGCTGTTGTTTCCTCGTCAGTTTGTAGCCAGTCTTCTTCCAGATCTGGAATAGGATGAAAACGAGTCATTTATAGCTAAAAACTGGTTGCAACTGTCAGATGCAGATGATCCTGGTCCATCTCCCGCTGTGGTGACAAAATCACATCCCGGGCACACCGAAAATTGCAGGATTTGATCATACCTATGTGGCGCGATTTACGGTGTGCCTGGGACGTTATTCGGTCACCGGTTTCTAAGGCCGCAAAGTTCGTGCAAAATCGTAGTTGTTCAGCGGTTTTGCCATACCTTATAATGTAAAGTTAGTGCCGACGATATCTCCGGAACTAAAAATAAAGGCGGTCCTGACCGGTATTGGCGTTAAGGTATCTCCATTCTCTACGAGACGCGACCGTCGGCGTATCTCTGACGTACCGAAAATAGCTAAGCATCACTGCACGTGACGAAGTTGGGACAATTATGCTCCTGTAGGGTTTGATCATACCTACGTGGCGCGATTTACGGTGTGCCTGGGACGTTATTCGGTCACCGGTTTCTAAGGCCGCAAAGTACGTGCAAAACCGTAGTTTTTCAGCGGTTTTGCCATACCTTATAATATAAAGTTACTGCCGACGATATCTCCGAACTAAATATGCGGGGCGGTCCGGACCGGTATTGGCGTAAAGGTATCTCCATTTTCTACGTGACGCGATCATCGGCGCATCTCTAACGTGCCGGCGTCAACGTTTCCTAACGCGTGCAACTTTTTCTTTTAAGATCTAAAGGCGCGTAAATGCCGTAAAATGGGGTACCTCGGGCCGATGATAATTAAGCTCCCTGCACGTGACGAAGTTGGGACAAATATGCTCCTGTAGGGTTTGCTCATACCTACGTGGCGCGATTTTCGGTGTGACTGGGACGTTATTTGGTCACCGGTTTCTAAGGCCACAAAGTTAGTGGAAAACCGTCGTTTTTCAGCGGTTGCCATACCTTATAATGTTGAGTTTGTGCCGACGATATCTCCGGAACTAAAAATGCAGGGCGATCCGGACCGGTATTGGCGGTAAGGTATCTCCATTCTCTACGTAACGCGACCATCGGCGCACCTCTGACGTGACTTCTCCGGTTTTCACCTTTGCCTTCGTACTTTTGTCCTGCCGTGTCTCAGCTGTCATACATTCGCGTTTTATTCGCGTATGATATGATAACTGCGATACTCTTGATGAACGAGTGGTTGTCGTTGACTTGAGCAGCCATTTGTATTAAATCGGTAAATCGGATAAAATCCAGTCCCTTATGCCCCAAATATATACCCATCCATCTTCACATACTTTTTTATATTTTTAACTTAAATAATATACCACATTTATATAACGCTCTTTCCAAGAATGCTCAAAAACGCTTAACAGGGTTAAACATGGTTAAACAGTACAAATTAATCAGAAAGGAAAAATATATATGCAAGTTAAAGGCAATGTGAAAAGTTCAAAGCAATGCTTAAAATAGGACTTCATGAATTTGCGTATGAAATTTCTACGAAAAGTCAGGTCCGATCCGTTTTCGCAGTACAACTGAACATTCTAAAATGATTATAGATTATAGTAAGCCAATTTAGTTTGACAAAGTGAATGTTGATTCTAAAATAAATATATGAATAAAGCAGAGATATTTACTTTTCTGCGTTTCTAATGAAGTATAAAGAAGTTGTAACATATTTCTCCACTTTTTTGTATGCCCGTTTGTATAACTTTTTATATAATTTTTACCATAAAATACCAAATTAATGATCCTGCTGTATTCATAAGTGCATTACGCATTTCAAAGGTTTAAATAAGAATTTATATCTGTTCATACGACAAAACATGTAAAAAACAATGACATAGAGGATCAGTCACGAGTCGTCATATAATACAGAATTTTATTTAACGAGTTCAAGAAGTTTGTTAGTAGGCGATAATTTGGCGAGCTTACTGACATATTACATGGACAGGTCTAATAAAATTTTGTATTATTAGATTATGCAATATATTTTGACGAGTATGACATGTTTTTGCGATAAAACTAGCAACCAAAAGCGACCTGTTCCAGCTGCGTTTAAGATGAGCAAAATACCACGAAATGAAAAACCAACCCGATATCCCGGGCTACATACATCGCATTAATGTAGAACCCGAATAAGGGAAAAACAAAATATTTATCCGATCGTTTTAATTATGTTTATAAGTACAATAAACTTTGAGTCGAGATCCAGAATCACAAACAAAACACTTGTATTTTAAGGAAATTTGCTCTTTTGTTTTCAATGGTGACGTAACTCCCGGATATATGACGTCATAATTTTGTATCTCGTTCTTGGCATCACTTGCTGCTTTTAAATACTACCGTTGACGAATATATGAAAAAAAATGAAATCCAGAGGAAGTATCACGATTTTACTTTATGAATGATTTGGAAATGGAAATTTGAAATTATTTATACAAATGAATCTATAAAATACACAATGAGAAATAAGCGAATTCTTGATTTGCTGGAATATTACCGATTAATCGATGAGTGTTTCCAGTGAAAATGTTTAAAAAATAAGCTGAGTAACATTGTTATACATCACATGCGTGATAAAACAAAATTGGTATATCAAACTGGAAACAATGTATAGAAAGAAAATCAATGCGTAACAGAGGTGATTGTCGTAATTATGCAAACCTTTACATTATTTAAGAACTCAATGCAGCTTAAAATTTAAAAATAGATCAAGTTTTACGACTGATATGTATCAATTTCAAAAAATCATCGTACTATAAGTATGCATTTAAAATGGATATATCTGAGTACTAGTCTCATGTTGAAATTATGGTCTATAAACTACACTGTATATCATAAATACGATAATGATAATTTTACATTTATAGAACAGTATCGTCTAATCCTGTATGTCCTACTATGACTATAATAAAGGTTGGGAACCAAATTACATGTGAATACAATTATGTTTATATTTTACCTCATAAAGATGGATAATACGATTTTATACTAACGGATACATGCTGCTTGTTTTAGCAACAACAATATTTGTTTTTGCAGCAGTTCCGGATATTCAACAAACAAACACAGTTTTTGAACCAACCGCAGGATATAGCTGCTTTAAACAAAATTGATGATGTAGTTCCAATAGTTATGCAATATGCGGTTGTGATTCCGTTCGTAATAAGTCAATATGTATGATTTATTCGAATCAAAACGATCAGAAATATTTATTTAAGTCAACCAGTCAAACCAAAACGAATTTGTTATCCCTCCTCTTCACAGGATTGGCCGATATTATAACTGTCAAGTAAATAATTGACAGCTCATGTTAAGCCAATGGCATACAATGTTTCAGATAAGGTATTTTCATTGCGCAACAGGGAAAAATAAGATTAAAAGTCTCGAAAAAGGACAACGCGATTAGGAATGATTGCACATGCCAAAATGTCTTGTGGCTAAGAAGTAATTAATTCTTCCTTAAGAAAGATATTTGCATTTTAGTTGCCAGAAAGTGATTTTATAAAACTATTCCCTCTGTTTAAATAAATGTAGTTCTTATTTAAAAATATATATTCAGAAAACACAAGACAAAAACATTATCATATCATCAAACGACTTATCTAGAAAACCGCGAACGGATTTCAATCAATCTCGGATAAAATATTGCTAAGAACATTCGCTTGATTCATTATTACAGCAAAACATGTTGACACGGAGGCATGGATTTCTCAAAAAGATCCCATTAAAGCTAAATAATAAAATGAAATTTAGAAATGTTCTGAATTGTAAAGGGTTGTGTACTGATAAACAGAAATGACCTATGTTGTATATAGCTGCTGTTTATGACAGAAACTGATAAAGCACTTCAGACATGACCATTAAGGTCACACATATCTTCAATTCAAGTGCATGTCTTATCTCTCCGTTTTGGCCTACTACATTTGTGAGTTTAGCATTAATATCTAAAGTGAATATATACATGCTCATGAATGCCTTTGCAAATACTTAATTGAATCAAAACCATGAAGTATCAGTTTCTTGAAATATTCATTTAACCTGTGGAATACCAAAATAATAACAACAGTATGGAGTAATAAGCAATTGCAGATGAAACCTTATCTGGAACTTTGGTTTCATATAAAGCATATACGATTTTAGAAAGACGTACTTTACACTTCAAACATGACTCGGTCGTATTAAATTTACTTTCAGGGTATGCCCGATAAGGTTTAAAAAATAAATATTTTGAGTTTTAAGTGTGTCGGCTAAGGAAAGACAATATTTGTGCTTTGCAAATTTGATTAGATTGGTCGTTTCATTCCTGATTGCTCTGAACTTGTTCCATAGGTTTTCTGAGTTTGAACGTATTGCCTTACGATACGCTCGTCTACGCCTGCAAATTCGCCCGATAAATGCATTGGTCATGTTAATACAGTTTATGTCGAAGGACTCCTTTGATAATGATAGAATCCTTGCGCGAAATTCCTCTCGATTGAATCACCCACATATTATGTATTACTGGTATCTGTTGATGTATTTAACTATTGCCCTTAACCTATTTCACTCGTGGACAAAATGAACACATTCATATCAGTCGTTTAAAAATATGCATATGCAATATGCTAGGTTCTGTGCTAAAATTACTGAGACAAACTGAGAAATCTTATTCCATTCGGTTACATGATTCACATCTCACAAATCGTAAAAGGCAGATAGCTTTAAGCGCTTTACGTTTAACTGTACAAGTGTAAAATATGCATTAAAAATGGTCAAAGGTTGTTATATTCGAACATTACTGTGTACTTACACAAACTAGATGATGTTACCTCCCAGTCGCTTTTCTACCAATCATCATAAAAAAATGTCAAGAAAAAGCCGATTAAAGGCTATTGAAACATAGAAACTATATTGATGAATGAATATCAATCAACATCAGAAACGATCATGGGGTAAAAGGATATGTTATAATTTCATTTAAAACATTTTAGTGTGAAAGTTAACGCAAAAGAACATTTAATTGCATCTTCAATACGGTCTATTTTTTCTGGGTTTTACTTAGATTCTCGAGTGAGTTTCCGGGGAAATTAACATGTTTGATATCCGATGACACAGTTTCTTTTTAGACGCGACCGAAATGTAAACACAGAAATATACGTTTATTAATTTTTATTCTGAACGCGTTCATTTTGAATATTTGTGTATTCTGCTTTTTATAATGCATTTCGTAACTCGTCGAGATTAAAATTATTGTGTTTTCTATTTTTATTGCCTAATGTTGACCACCTCAAATTAAACGACGCTCGATTTGATACGCCCGTGCGAACCTAAATTCGTGAAAGGTTAAAATTTCGACATATGAGAATATTGACAGTATACAAACAGTAATTATTATTCAAAAGGACAATACAACATCTTAGAACCATTGCGTATATCGTTGATACAACAAAAAAAAATTTTACATTCAGAAAGTTTCATTGTGATTAAAACGTCGGTTTATGTATAAAGGTCTTGGACATTTCAACAATTTTATGCATGTATTAATTATATGATCGACTGTCTGTAGAAAAGTTTGCGTATCGCTTGGCACTTAACCAAGAAGCTCTCAAACTACCTGCACAAGAATAGAAAAAACAAATAGAATATAAAATATATGAAGAGTATTTAGTTTTGGTCCTTCAAACCCACCGCGAATATTCCTTAAATCTGTTTGTTCAATAATTGGTTACGAAATTGATAGATTATTTTGATGGAAATGAGATAAATTATTGAAAAAAAGGAATACTTGAAAAGCGCTCTCAATGATGAAACCGATAGAAATGTTTGTTTATTTCACTGCTCATATCTGAGCAACTTAAAAATCATCACTGAACAAGCTATTTCAAGATACCTTCCGGTGCCCGAGTTGATAAACTTAATTGACCATGATAACACCTCACTTGTTGGCTGTACATGATAAGCTTAACGGCCATGTTGCAATAATCGTACCGTCCATCGCATTGAATTTATTTCTGTAGTGATCATGGAGTTTAAAGTGTAACAGTTGTTTCGGGATGCATCTAGCCCATCTTTGACTAATGTAGGCGACAAAAGAATGTCTGTGTTAAAGTGAAAGTATCATATATGTATAACAGTTGCCACACTTATATGTGTAGTTAAATACCCTGTAGTTGATCGAAATATTATGTCGATTGGCCAAAATTTATTACAGTAAAAGAACCTGGAATTAGAATTCGGCTGAGGTGGCCAGCATTAAAGAATATTAAGTTGTGTTATGTAAGTTTGTATTTGCTAGAGACAGTTGGCATTTTATATTAACGCAAGTATACACTGTTAGGAAAAAAAAACCCTTTGAATATAGTAAATCGGGGATTTAAAAGTGTGGTACTTGTCAACTTATTTACATACATTTGGGTGGAGAGTGGCCAGCAGCTGGAGAGTGACCAGCGGCTTGAAAGCTGCAGAGGTGCGTGCGACTAATGAAGGATCTGATTAAAACACTTTTGCTCTAAACAAATCACACTTTGCTATAGTAACAAATGCATTAATCGATTAATCCTGATCACTCCTCCCCTTTCGGTAAATTTAAAGGTTCGCTTTTTCTTAAACGTAAAAATAACTTAAGTCACCTATTTTCTTAATCAAGGATTTTCATCCCACAAACAGATGCAGACAAACCATTATGACAGACTGAACGTAACTAACATAATATAAATAAGTTCAATATAAATGGTAACGTTGCTTTGTGAATGGATAAATTACATACCTCCCTTACGACCGTCTTTATTCAGACTTAGCAGTCTATATGCAGTTGTCAAGATTCGTAATTGATAATTTAAAGATCTGTTTTAATTTGTCTAAAATGAAAGCAGATATTCATTGTTCAAACCGAAACAAAGTATCAATGTTATACTTTGCTTTTGTGTGTTTATGATTTTACATGTTATCTAAATGTTGATATTTTATTTAAATCATAAACCAACGACAAACATTCTGATTTGGTTTATTGATAAACATGAGAAAGTACTTATAAGTTTTGCCCAGAATTAAAATTGCTATTAGTTAATGCTTTCAGTGTTGATATTTTCTGATAAGACATACGCATTTGTCCAAGAGAGAACTGAACTATCCATTTGTATGAATCAGACAATATCTTAACTTATTACGTACAATTAAGGTGTTATAGTAAGTTGAGTAAAACTAGAAACTAAATTTCTCTTTTCTTTGCATATAGTTTATGATCACAACAACACAGTCTATGATCGTTTAAACATTTGGTTACATGCATTCGTGATGCTAAAAACAATGCAAAAGTTCTAATAACTCGAACTTTTTATGTTGACAGGTATGAGTTTACTGCCAGGAATATAAACACACACTATGCCTATATAATAGCAGCCTTGTACCTGCAGTTTTGTATTTTGCGGAGTAAAGACTCAGAAAAGACTACATCAATCTGTTATGGCATGTGGATAGTGAAAGCTTAACCAGAACATCCGAAATGACAAAAGATTTTGCCTAATAGTATATTGTTGCAATGGGAATGGGACAAGACTGATTGAGCTATATTGAACAATTTGATAACAATATGTAACAGGCCATTGATTCCAGAATCAATCAATTAGATGGTATTGCTGCAACTTCGATATATTCAGAACAAACATCAAACTTTGAAAGCAAACATGAGAATTTTCTGTCGAACACAGGTATGCCACGAGTAATGCCAAATCCGTGGAGTACATGGTAAACATAAATGCGGTAGTATTTTTTCCATGGCAGCTAAATCGGCCCATCGTTTATAAGGAAAAATAAGGTCAATATTAAGGATGCTGGGAGACCTACCGAATGGAATCCTGAAAATACGAAAGGAAATTCTCAAAACATATTAAAGCTATGGCTGTAGAACATGTCTTATAACGATGCTGTCCGCAAGTAGGCTGTTCCTTTATTGAACGACAAGTTAGTGTCATTTTGTAGGCATTTGTGTATTTAATGTCGATAGAAAAAAACGTAATAACAAAATTTTAATTGCTTATGAATAGAGCGTAATTTCATTAATATGACAGTCGGGTGATAGAGTTAATGTTTCCTGTTTCACATTTAAACGTTTACGTTACGTTTGCATGCACAATAAGGGTCAGGCAAAACACTGGTTTTCTGTTTAGAACAAGAAGCTTCAGTACCCCCAAATGGTCGACAAACCTGTTTTATGTCTGACAGGGTAGAATTACCACTGAAACCAATCAATATGTTTAATGGAGAGAGCGACCACAGTAGACGCAGGGGTTTGTCTATTACTTTGAGGATGTAGGGGTTACAAGATAATGACATAAACCAACACATCGGAAGGGCCTCGAAAGGTATGTTTATCAGTATGTCAGCATTGGCCACCTTTGCTCGCCAGCAGGCGACGCCAGTACATTATCTTGGGCCGCGTGTAGAAGTAACAATGATCATAAATTGACATTGGCAACGTCTCTTAGAACTGTTACACATAACTGATTTATCATTATTCAATATTGAAGAAAGTTTTTGAGTAAATTATTGTAGAGCATTCATTATTAAGTATAAAGTTCACAGTTCAAATATTGATTGTATGAATGCCCATATACAGATATGCATACATAAATACACATAAACAAAGTGGAATTGATCAAGCATAGAAATCACAAAATATTAGTTGTTATTTTGGCATCATACATGTAAGTCCACTATTGATAAATTGTCTCTAATTTGGCCTGCATAATACAAATACATAGCTATTTTTTAGAAAACTTCTTCTTTTTTGTGAAGCTATTAAAAGAAAAACCTTAAGAAGACTATGGTAGAAATAATACTTAGATGGTATATACACTTCTCTTATATCTCTACACACTGGACATTTGATAATGCTTAATAAATCATATTCTGTAAGAAAAGCACTTTCATTTACTACATGCTGTGACTTCCAAATATATCCAAAACCATTCCTAAACAGATTCACACGCAAAACACTAACCCAATTTTCATGACCTAGACTATAATACAATTTTGACATATTGTAACACAACTTTACATATCTATCATCAGGAAGTTCCAATTTTAAATCAATATTTAAGACAACGTTTCAAAGCATATATATGTTAAGGTATACATCATAGATCACCTAAAACAGCATCATTACAAGCTTTAAAAGATACATTTAAATACCTTTTATATGCATATAATTGGACATTTTCTATAGCATTCATTGAAATCATTCCCCAAATTTCAGCACCATGTAACATTATAGGTGATATTTTGTATCAAACATTTTAAAGAACACTGAAGACTTACCAAAAGGTAATGATGCAATGCCTTTTAAAAGACAATGTTAAGCTTTCTTACCTTTTAGAGCAGAATTCTCTGCCTTTTTATATCATGACAATGAACAGCTAAAATATAAGCCAACATAAGTAAACCCTGATACAACATCAATAATTTTATTATTATATTTCCATTTTTCTCTACTTGCCAGCTGCCCACCTCTTCTATTAACAACACTTTTTGTTTTACTAGTATTAACTTGCAACTAAGTATCAGCACAAAATAAGTTTAGCGCATTCAGTTGCCTTGGTAGATCTACAACTGTATCAGATAACAGAGCAACATCATCTGCAGTCATAAGTAGAAACACTTCAATATCAGAAGGGGACAGCTAAACACCATGCACACCACTTTGTTTAACATTACTATACAACTCATTAATAAAAAGTGAGAACAGCTCTGGTCTTAAATTACACCATTGTCTTAAACCACTTGGACAGTCGAAACACTGTTTTTCCATCCTTGCATCTTATACACAGTTTGACATCTTTATAAATTGATTGAATAGCATCCAATAGCCTTCCTTTAACATTTTGTCTAAATAAGTATGTATATGATTTTGACCTATCAACAGAATCAAACGCTTTTTCAAATCTATGAAAGAAACATACAACTGTTTACCCTTTGTACTTAAATACTTGCTAATAACAGAATATAAAACAAAAGCATTATCAGTTGTATCATAACCATATCTTAATCCTGCTTGCGACTCTGAGATGGAGTTATAAACTTGAGTATAATAGGTAAGTCTTCTATTCAAAATGTTTATAGATATTTTGCTAAATACATCAACAAGGGCTTTACCCCTGTAATTATCTGGATTATTACAACTTCCCTTTTTGTGAATTTGTATAATAACAGATAGGATAGAGCTTCTCGGTAACTTACCTGATGTAAATATTTGGTTATAAATACTTAACATTTATAGCTAATAATAGGAAAAACGATATCTAAAATGTGCTGGCAATAACTCTCCGGCTGAAGCTTTATTTAACTGTAAGTCATTCACTGCCTTCATTACCTCATAATATTCAATCTTAGAGTTTAAGATGACATTATCTACACCATCTACTTCATTAAAGAAGTTGTCAATAATAGGGGTTACATTTTAGTGTCAGTATCATATTTGAATAAAGTCCTAAAATGCTGCAGCTATTCCTCGCCACTTGTATAAGGCTCAGTTCTTTGACTGCCAGTTAAACGCTTTATTTTCTCCAAAACTGTTTAGGATTTCGAATGGAGTTCTATAGATCTAAACAAATGCGCCTTTGACATTGTAATTTCTTAGATTTACAAACACACCTATATTGAGACCTTGCTAGCTTATAATCAAACAGATTTGCCATATTTTGTGTTGATCTATACAATCTAAGTCTACGTAAAGCGTTTCGATCAAGTTCTTTACAATCGTTGTCAAACCAGTTCAAACCTACTTAAAGTTTACTTGGTTCCTTAATTTGCTTCACAAAATCTTTCGATACTTTTAAAACACCTTTAAAGTACTAGTATCAATATCCTCTAATTCTAACATACCATCAACAGCTTTGAATTCATCATTAAGTTTACTTTGTTCATAACTACTTTCATCTATAGAAATTTTGCTATTATAAATAGTTTTGTCTTTACCATTACCATTTGGTTTTAATATACTATCAAGACACATAGGATCACTTTCAGGTTAAGCGTCTACTTGAAAAATATTACAAATACAAGCTATGGCTACCTTTATCACTCGTCCATTGACTATACATAATGATTTAGTTATACAAAATTATAAGAGAAATTTCCAAAACGCATTAACAGTACCGCCTTTCGAATTTCTCATTGTAATAACATCCCTCTCAAAAATAGATTCCAGCTGGGCAAACACTGGTAAATTAAAATTTATGCCAATAAAAACATTTAAAACACCAGTTCTTGCATTTAAATCCACACATAGCGTATACTTGAATCCTATTGTGTCTGTATATATTTTTTGTTTGACCAAAAGAATATCTGATTATTGGATAGTATGTAAGGTCGTATATGCATACGTTTTATCAGCTTGTTTTGTATTAAATAGCCAACTCCGAAGAATATGACAGTTTTCTAAATGCAATGCTTATAATCAAGGGACACGGAAAGGAGTTTGAAATAACCTATTGTTCAGATATTATCCTTTTTAAATAAACCGAACTAAAAGTCACTGACAAATGCACACAGTGCGCAAAATAAAAGTAATTTATTAGGTTGTTGCGAGTCATAATTTTACATTTAACGAACAAACGTGGCAGCACATTGGCATTTGTCAAAGCATTAAGGACACCCTTTTTATAAAATTTTCGCTACTGAGCTTGTTTCTGTAATTTTTCGAAAAATAATGAAAGAGTGAAAAAATGTTACGAGTAATGGAAAATGTCGACGCTATGTACTTTTGCAATATATACTATGTCGGTACTTCCGCACATAAAAATATAGTTTCACCTAGTGCCATGATTCCCATGATAGTCTTAACAGTGTCACGACCAACAAACTTAACGGAGAAAGAGCAACCAGAAACAATCTTTATACCAAATCATTTATTTATTTACAGTTTCTATTTTTTACTTTCCTTTTATACATGGAATAAATAGACAAAGCTAAACAAATCATGATTAGCGCGTTTTAACACATAAATTTAGATCTAGGTAAGATATATACATAAAAACTCGACAATTCCTGCACCCATGGCCCTCACACTTGACATTGAGGCTGGGCCTGACCAGTGGATGATCTCTATTGATTTTGGGGGTAATTGGACCAAAGGTCAAGGTCACAGTGACCTTGAATGATAAAAAAGGTCATAGCGATAACTCGACAATGCCTGCACTCATGGCCCTCAAACTTGACAACGGACTGGACCTGACCAATAGATGACTGCTTTTGATTTTGGAGGGTCATCGGGCCAAAGGTTAAGGTCACAGTGACCTTGAATGATAAAAGGTAATCCTAGTGACAACTCGACAATGCTTGCACCCATGGCCCTCAAACTTGACAACGGACTGGACCTGACCAATAGATGACTGCTTTTGATTTTGGAGGGTCATCGGGCCAAAGGTTAAGGTCACAGTGACCGTGAATGATAAAAGGTTGTCTTAGTGATAACTCAACAATGCCTGAACTAATGGTCCAAATGTTCTTCGAGTGATAACTCGACAATGCCTGCACCCATGGCCCTCAAACTTGACAACGGACTGGGCCTGACCAATAGATGACTGCTTTTCATTTTGGAGGGTCATCGGGCCAAAGGTTAAGGTCACAGTGACCGTGAATGATAAACGGTTGTCTTAGTGATAACTCAACAATGCCTGAACTAATGGTCCAAATGTTCTTCGAGTGATTACTCGACAATGCCTGCACCCATGGCCCTCAAACTTGCCTTGGGGGTTGGCCTGACCTGTAAAAGACCTATTTTGATTTTACGCGTCATTGGGTCAAGATCACAGCGACCTTGGACGCAAAAAGCTTGTCTGTGTGATAACTTGACAATGCCTGCACCCATGACCCTCATACTTGACATTTAGGTTTTGGATGACCAGTTGATGACTTCTGGATTTTGAGGTCAAAGGTCATTGTCACAACTCATATTCATCATTAACATATTCATCATAATTATAATGTTAATTATATCAATGAAGAGTTACACTCTTCTAAAACTTACTTTTAAAGCCAACTAGACGAGCAAATTATTATTAAAAATCATATTGATTATAAATTTCAAGTTGTGTTGAATGATGATCATAAAACATTCTTATAATACACTGGTAAGCCAAAATGCATAAAAATCCGTAAATCACGATTCATAAATAATACTTCAACTACATTACAAGCTTACCAAAAGCGCTTACGCAAGACACAGTATTGGTACAATGTTATATCAGACGCCTGATGTTTTATTCCATACCTTTATAGATGTTTTCTATTATTCAATAGAACATATTATTATACCTGTTTTTTTTTCATACGATACCGCTAATCAGGTTGCAAACACCTAAGATTTTTTCCGGTGTAATGAACAATTGAACACCATATAATAATGACCGGGTGTCATTATTCTATATGACACCCCGGTCATTATGTTATATAAATTAATGGAACTCGAAATAAAGAAATATGATCCCCTAAGTACATATTTTGACACCCACAACTCTCTCAACGTTTAGAACAAAATGTATTGTACTGTATGTCACCTGGTTTCAATGCAATTACTTTTTCTTGAAACTTCGATGTGTTTCATGTTGCACGCAGATATTCTATTTTTAGCGTCATGAAAGGTTGCGTTGGTAGTTTTTCACACAACTGTTGGAAGTACTACGATGGAGGATGTCCAAAACATTGGCTACCAGCACGAGGGTGTGGATAAAACTGTTCACGTTGGATTTGATGACAAAGGATGTCATTTCACCAAAAACAATAAGAATGTTCTAGTTTCGTTCTTCATAGAACGTAAAGAATGATAAAGAAGATAAACCTATATAATATAAGTAGCTTCGTGTCATAGTTTTTATCTGGCAAATATATTATATGTTTTGTTTTATGCAATTGAATTTGCTTCTAATATGCAGTGCAAATAACTTAAAATATACATTTATATACATGTATTAGTGTCTTAGGTACACATGCTTTACGTTTGTTTTGATGTTGAAAAAGAAATTGGTAATAAAGTTGAATGTTGATTCAGTTCGTGTTTGCTGTTTGCAATATGTTGCTTTTATTTACATTACAGACATAACCTCACTAGATTTATTTCCACAAAATAAATGTTGTATGACACTCGGAATTATACAAACCTAAATTGCGATCTAGGCCTGACTCTTTTAGAATTGGATAGTGTATACCTGTGATAAACGTATGCGTTTTTTTACCTTGTTTACCTTTTTAAAGTATAAGGTCAACATAATTAACTGGTACTGACCTTGTTGCTTTAATATTAGAATTATGACATAAGAATACTTTGTGGTGAACATTAGACACAAAAATGTCTTTAAAAAGATACTCAGCCCTGGTAAACCAGCGGAATGACTAGTTCCAAAAAGGGTTGAATGTTCATCAGTTAACAAAGATTGTTTTTGGTTCAATTGGTGTTGAATAATTCCTGAGTAAGTGCAGCTTTTTGAAAGGAATTTAAAAACCATGCATATAGTAACACAGAGTATCGCATTTTTTGACTAAGCACATGTTGTTTTTCAGTACAGCAATGTTTTCATCTCTAAATACGTTAAGAAATGCCATGTGCTGTATTATTAGAGCTATTGTAGGGCGTCAATATATAAAGAACAGGAAGTGAGTTTTTGAGAACATTAGTTCAGACTTAAATGATCGACCTTTGATGGTAGTAAGCCAGTTCGCTTACGCATTAAGAAAATATCAATTTTAATAAAAAATCATCATAAATAAATATTTAAGAAAACATAAGTACACATATTGATAATATGTTTTCAAGCAAATAGTATGATTTACTAACTCTTAAACCAGCGAGATAAGTATTCAAAAAGTGGGGATAAAATAAGATTTTTCTGTGGTTTCTCAGTGACATAAATTATGATCTATTTTTCTTAAAGCTATCGTTATCACGAGTCAAGTACTGAAGTGTTTCACTGACAATTTGAATATTATTTTCGTTAGAAATGAACGATTTTGAAAAAAGATAAGTTTAGTTTTAATAATTTGATTATATTGCCGGATTGCTTTTCTTAAGTATGTATGTCAAAGATGTTAAATATAGACAGTTTGTTTTATTGTTAAACTTTAATTTCCATGCCTGACATCTAAGTTTTGAACATTAACATATACACATATATTGACGAATTTATTTCTTGTCTATGCATGTGTTGTTGTTGTTGTTGTTTATTCATTGACACTTCAAACTATTCGATTATTTTTTCAAGGATCTTTAAGAATTGCGTTACTGTTTTATCGCTTGAAGCAATAGTCATATTGTCGTTGATGCCTACGTATATCTTGAAATAGTTCAGCAAAATTTAGTAGCATGTATGAATGCAAAACAATATATACAATTAGTTTTAAAAAAAAAAACACTAAACGCCAAAAAGGCTTTCTCTTCGGGATTTGAACCATAAATTCAACAATACAACAACACATGATGTAGATACCACTAGTATTATTGAGTAATAACAATAAACTATGGGATTCCGATCCGACCCCAGGGCAAGTGCTTAGGAATCCGCCATTTTGATCAACGCTGGTCTCTCACTTTATTCCGCAAAATTGTTTCCCGCCCCTTGCTAAAGTGGCTTGTTTTATAGATAGGACTAAGGACTTGATAGCATGTTCCATTCAGTCTTAATTATTTTGATTTTACTTCAAGTCATTTAACTATCACTTAAGTGTTATGACCTTCATCATGCCCAGCTCTTGTCTAGGAAGTCTCGAAGACAGCCTATCTGTTGTAACTACTTATAGGTCAGTGAAAGTCGCGGATATTTCAAATTTTCCGGCTTTTGATTTCATGTATACATGCATCAATACTTATTTGAAAAACTACAGAAACAAGCTCAGTAGCAAATTCAGAGGTGGAAAGTAACTTATTCATTTGTGTAAATCGCAAAACTGTCCGTCATTTTCTTGACATCTTGCATATACAAATTCAAAACAGCTTTAACAATAAAGATATTCTGACATTTGTCTAATTTATCAATGTTATGTCTACATGAACATATTGTATTACTCGTGATCGAAACAGATAAAATAAGCAACAATATGATCAATTGGTAAATACGTTTTCTACGAATGAGGTCCTTTCAATGCGTCCCAGTGGCGCCTTCAACCCCGGTTCTAGCAAAGTCGCAATGTTTACCCATCGTGCTTCGATTAAAGGTGTAATAGTTGGAATCCGTAAATCATGGTCTCTAACCAGTTCAGTCCTGCCTCTGGTAGTCATCGGCCCTTTATAATTTGAGTGTGGAGACCTTTCGCCCATTTCAGATATCTCGCCCCTTCCCAACTCAACTCAACTTATCTTTATTTCCACCATACCCGTGATGATATTCATGTTATATACAAATAGTAATTAATAATGAGAATACTGTACAAAATAAGCAGATTAGCGTTTAACTTTGCAATAAATACAATATTACAGTACAAAAGTCATTATGCCTCTTTTGTGTTTTAAAACACAGCTTTATGTCTTAGACATTCAGACACTTAAATATAAACATATACGATCGTTTCAAAAACTGTTTGCGAGTCAGCTGGTAGTCAGAACTGTGCAAGAAAAATGTTTCTCCGTCCATTAATGCTAGTTCTTCGGCAAGGTTGACGTCATGTTCTTTGGTGTCAGCGATGAAAAACCACCTATCCCGTTCATGTCCACTGCATTCATATGCACTGTGTATTTCTACGTTATTAAAGTCTTCACCACAGTTGTAGCATCGTTGAAGACAGTGCGTTGGTATTTTGCACTAAAGCTTAGCAATTAACATTCGGATGTGTTTCAAATAGTTCGTGTCAAAATATAATACACTGTTGCTTTGGAAATATGTTGGTGTAACACTTTGAAAAGTCTTAAATCTTCGTCCGGCATAGTTCTATCTGCCCACAGCAGGACTTCTTTAGAACGCACGAGACAGTTCACAGTAGTTTTCCATTGGTGTCGTGATGGTATTTGTTCAGGGTGTATTAAAGCATGGTTAATCAAATTATAAAGTCCAAAGGCACATATAATTTTACAGATGTCAGGTATAAAATCTAAAGTGACATTTTCATTTTAGAAGAACTGGAAGTATCGTCTTAAGAAAATATTTTAACTAGTACTTTTAAAGTCAAAACATAAAAGTGGATGTAAACAACAATTTCCTGATTATAACCGGCGAATATAACTTGTTAAGTCCCAACATGGACTCACACCTATCAGATCTAGTTGTAAAGTGAAATATTAAGATTTTCTTAACAATAAAATGTTGGAGTCGATTGATTGTAGTAATGTCACTTGCTTTAATATTATTCCACAATTCACTACTATATAGAACAATTGGCATAATTATTTTGATATACAGGTCGCCAGATACTAGTGGATATAAACCATATGGATGGACCCCTTGAGTGGTCATTGCGTAAAATGCATTTTTAGCTTTCTGACATCTCGACATTTACATTTCACATTTCAAGTTTGCGTAACACCCAGTTGAGATGCCGAATAAGTCTGTGTGATAATATTGTTTCCAAACATAATCGCGAAATTAGGAGGTTCACGTTTCTTGCTTTAAACAATTAATTCAGATTTGTTCACGTTGATATCGATTCTCCATGACTGGCAGTATGTATATACGATATCAATCATTCGCTGTAGGTTGAGGGGAGACAATGCTATCAGAGCTATGTCGTCTGCATATGAAGGGTTGCCGGCCTTCGTTGAATGTACGGTGCAGCCATGGTTACTGTTTCCCTGTGTGTTACTAGCATGCTATATATTGGGTAGATGCATTTTAAATAAATATAATTATCAGCATAAAAAGGCACAAGCACACTTTGATGACATTATAGCTAACACAAAAAGGAGTATCAACATGTTATTTAACACATGATATCAATTAAATATCATGAGAAAAGAGAAATAAATAAACCTGTATACATAGAAACATTTTTAATGGATACGTTCAAAATTGTATACCGACGTATAGCAATAAAAACACACACTTCTGTAGTTGAATGCTGAACACATCGGTACGGACAGACATACAGTCTTTGGTGGCTTAACACGCATACGGTGTTCCGTTAGAGCCATCATGGTTTAGCCCTTACACGAAACAGCAAAGAGACGAAGGGAGGACAGTGAATGCACGAAAGTAAGGAGCTTGATGCTGGCGAAGACGCGAAAGTAAGAAAGTCCGAAGGCGAAAGAGAAAAGGTAACTTACCTCCTTCGCCGTCGAATTTTGATATGACATGTTAGTTAGATATAATGCGCTGTTTTAGCAAAATGGGTCGTGTGGCGTTATGCGGTTTAAATAGTGCGAATTTAAAGACCACATTATCTAATTATGTTCATTATATTGCAAGGTAAATGTGGACTTCAAACAAGTCAAATAATTGTAAATAATTCTTGGTTAGAGGAATAAATAATGATAATAATTACGCAATTTCGGGATTCATTTAATTAAAATTACACTAGCAATAAACTTGCGAGATAAAAGCAATGTTCATAAATCCTTATTAACATAAATTTACAAGTAACTGTAATAAAACTAGCTCAACTACCGAAAGCAATTTAAATGTATCAACCTAAATTAATGACAGGCACATATCTGTTTTGGCCAATCAACTTGAATATTGATTTTATTCGATTTGAATTGCATTTGAACAGAAATGTAAAATAGTTATACCACGCTTGTCGCGTCTACAGCCTTTTTATTATTTCAATGCTTTATTTTTTTGTTCTTATTTATCACAGAATTGCATTTATATAATATATTTCCCCTTAAGACATAGCACAAGAATCGATTTAAAAATATATTATGGGGGAAGGGCAAACGTCTCGCCCAATTATGCAGGCCCCGTCCCCCACCCCCGCCCTGGTTATGAATTCCTACAACCTCCACCGAAACATATATCGTCTTCGTGTTTTGTGTTGGTAGACTGTTTTTGTTTTGTTATTTTTATGGACATTTCATTCATTCAAACAGTCAGTACAAACTATATTCAGATCAAACAAAGTAACATTTATACGTAAACATTTGCTAAATATTGTTGTTCTACTTTCTAAGTAATACAAAAAAATAATTGGGTCTATTTAACAGTCATTAAAGATAAAAATGTACAGTACAGTTCAAAGAATAGACAAAAACAACTGCATATGTTTTAACAATTTCTAAACTGATGATCTTATATTGATTGAGTTATAATTTTAGTGGTTTAGCCTCACTCAATAATAACGCGTTTTATATTATATCCCTTTAAACGCCGAAGAAATATCCATGATTTCAATGAAGAGGAAAAAAGGGAAAAAATAATTAAAACAAAACAAAACAAAATAAAAACATGCTTATCAAGTAACAAACAAGTATATCATATTATCAATGTTAGTAATATATTGAATTATTATACTAGTGAAACATAATTATTAGAAATGAAGTTACATTAGAAAACGTTCTACAACTGTCCAATTAAACTTTCCTTTATCTGATACTTTTGTGTTGTTTTAAATGTTCAGAACCAGTCTAAGGCTATTATTAAACCCTGATTCTGTTGGAATTATGTGTTTTTTTTTCTTTTACAGAGAAAGTGAATTTTTTGAATTCAAGGAACAATAAGTCAAAACTGAAATTATAATTTCAAGACCCTAGCAAAACAAACATACTATCTATGGCAATATTCGGGTTAATGGAAAACATATTTTGTATAATATGCTGTAGCAGGCTGTATTGTATAACAATCCCAAAAAAGATGAAGCTTAGTTTCCTCACAGCGTCCACAAAAAGTACTCATCAACTAGTTTCATATTATAAAGCAACGATTTTGTTGGTAGTATTCTGTGAACTATTCTTGTGTGTAGCCATTGAATAAATGAGTCTCTTGTGCAATAGAATACTTTCCATTTTATATTGGTATTTTTTTGTAACAATATCCACTTTTGTTGACTAGTTGGTATATCAGTGTTTTTAATCAATAGATTAAGGTCGTGTTTTATTAAAATAGGATATAAATAACGATTTAAACCTGGATTACTACAAAAGGCAAAATCAATGTATCTTATGTAAATTACATTATGGTTAAACAAAACGCAGAACTTAGTTGCGATTGATTCAAACACATTTAACGTAATCAGTTAAAAAGAGCTCTATCCCTATTCTGTTCCCAAAGTCGCACAAGTCACTACACCGAAAGTGATCGGTATTAAGGAAATGTATATATTCTAATTGCTATATTTGTATATAAATGACTGTTCTTCAAAACATGTAGAATCAATGTAAAATCGATTTTAACGTAAAAAGAATACGCTGTGCCCGAAGAAAGACAATTCGTACTCATAAATGGAACTACTGCAGACCGAGTTGATTCCCTTACATAATAACTGCATTGTTCCCACAGGAAAAATGGATTGATCAATTATTTTTATAAATATTTGCAAAGCGCTTGCGCAAACGACAGCCGGATGGTTCGAGGACATGAAGTCGAAGACGTGATACTAGGAAAGTACAAAGGTGACGGAGTATTCGCGTCTTCGACATCGTCCCTTCGACTTCGTACTTACTTGTCTTTGTCTTGTCCATTCTAGTTTTCCATGCAAAGGACACGATGGCAGTAGTTGTCGTAGACATGAGTAGCCAAATGTATTAAATCGGTTAATTCTTTGGTGGGGCTAAAGTCTAGTCCCTTATGTCCACATTAAACAATCGACATTCTTTTTCTTATCTTGAAATACTACCCACAATTTTCAAATGAATTCTATTTTATATAGTTTGTCTCAAATAAAGCTGAAATAACCTACACAGTTGATCGTGCTTCCATAACAACGACTACTGTTAATAAGACAATTTAGCATTTGAAATGTATAGATTGGTTATGCAACTTTTTCTATTGAATAAAATCAAAATTTGTCAATTGTCTATGAATCCTTCTGAGCGTAATTCACTGCTGTATAAATGGTCTGACTCGAGTTAATTGCCTAAATACCGCTTTATTTGAAACTGGCATCCGGAATACCGTGACTAGAACCTGTGTTCCGTATATTTTACTTTATAATGTGCAAACGGAAGCGGCGAAAGAGGGAAGTAGGAAGGCAAAGGAGCAAAGACACAAAGACGAAAACGCGAAAGTAGAAAAAGTACGAAGTTAAAAACACAAAGTCGAAATAAAACGTATTTTAGAAGTAGGGCCTTGTAGGCCATGGACTGCAAGTGGCTCTTAGCAGTTTTGTCGCTAAATGTTAGCCTCGTAGAAAATGACCTTCAATTGGCTCCAGGCAGTGGCGTAGCCACACGTAGGCGGTGTATGACATGACCTGTAAGTGGCCCTGGGCAGTTGCGTAGCTCAACATAGATTTTGCAGATAAGGACCTGCAAGTTGCTCCGGGCTCTGGCGTACCTGCACGTATACATTGTAAGTCAAAACCTTTAAGTGGCTCCCGGCAGAGGGGTAGCCACACGTTGGCAGTGTAGGACATGACCTGAAAGTGGCCCCCGGCAGTTGCGTTGCTCAACATATATTGTGTTGATAAGGACCTGCAAATGGCTCCGGGCTCTGGCGTACCTGCGCGTAGGCATTGTAAGTCAAAACCTTTAAGTGGCTCCGGGCAGTGGCGTAGCCACACGTAGGCCGTGTAGGACATGACCTGTAAGTGGCTCCGGGCAGTGGCGTTGTAACACGTAGGCCTTGTAGGACCTGGTCTGTAAGTGGTTCCGGGCAGTGGCGTAGCTACATGAAGGCTGGTAGGTAAGGACCTTTAAGTACCTCTGGGAACGTAGGCTGTGTAGGACCTGACCTGCAAGTGGCTTCGGGCAGTGGCGAAGCTACACGTAGGCCATGTAGATAAGGACCTAAGAGTGGCTCCGGGCAGTGGCGTAGCTACATTAAGGCCGTATAAGTAAGAATCTTCAAGTGTCTCGGGCACGTAGGCCGTGTAGGACATGACCTTCAAGTGGCACCGGGCAGTGGCGTAGTTACGCGTAGGCCGTGTAGGACATGACCTGCAAGTGGCTCCGGCCATGGCGTTACTACGCCTAGGTCTTGTAGGTAATGGCCTTCAAGCGTTCCAGGCAGTGGCCTCGTTACACGTAGGTCAAATAGTCAAGGACCTGCATGTGGCTCCGGGATCCGGCGTAGCTGCACGGAGGCATTGTTGGTCAAGACCTTGAAGTGGCTGAAGGCGGTGGAAAATCCACACGTATGCCTTGTAGGCCAGGACACTGCTCCGGGCAGTGGCGTGGCTACACGTAAGCCATATAGTCAACGACCTGCAAGTGGTTCTTGGCAGTGACGAAGCTACACGTAAGCCATATAGTCAAAGACCAGCAATCTGTTCCGGGCAGTGGCGTAGCTACACGTAGGCCATATAATCAAGGATCTGCAAGTGGCTCTTGGCAGTGGCGTGGCTACACGTAAGCCATATAGTCAAAGACCAGCAATCTGTTCCGGGCAGTGGCGTAGCTACATGTAGGCCATGTTGTCAAGAACCTGGAAGTGACTCCGAGCAGTGGCGTCGCTACACGTAAGCCGTATAGTCAAGGACCAGCAAGTGGTTACTGGCACTGGCATAGCTACATGTAAGCCATATAGTCAAGGATCTGAAAGGGGTTTCGGGCAGTGACGAAGCTACACGTAAGCTAAATAGTCAAGGACCTGCAAGTGGTTCTGGGCAGTGACGTAGCTACACGTAAGCCATATAATCAAGGATCTGCAAGTGGCTCTGGGCAGTAGCGTGGCTACACGTAAGCCATTTGGTCAAGGACCAGCAGTCGGTTCCGGGCAGTGGTATAGCTAAGCGTAGTCCATGTTGTCAAGGACCTGCAAGTGGCTCAGGGCAGTGGCATCGCTACACGTAGGTCATATAGTCAAGGTCCAGCAAGTGTTTTTGGGCAGTGTCGTAGCTACACGTAGGCCATTTAATCAAGGACCTGCAAGTGGTTGCGGGCAGTAGTGTAGCTTCACGTAAGCCATATAGTCAGGGACCTGCAAGGGGTTCCGAGCAGTGACGTAGCTACACGTAGGCCATATAATCAATGACCTGCAAGTGATTGCGGGCAGTGGCGTAGCTACACGTCAGCCATATGTTCAAAGACCTGCAATGTGTTCAAGGCAGTGACGTAGCTACACGTAGGCCATATAATCAAAGACCTGCAAGTGGCTTCGGGCAGTGGCGTAGCTATACTAAGGTCTTGTAGGTCAAGACCCTTAAGTGGCTCCTGGTAGTGGCGTTTCTACATGTAGGCCTTGTAGATGAAGACCTGCAAGTGGATCCAGGCAGTGGCGTAGCTATATGTAGGCCGTGAAGTGAAAGATCTGCAAGTGCTTCCGGGCAGTGGCGTAGCTACACGTAGGCCTTGTAGGTGAAGACCTTTAAGTGGCTCCAGGCAGTGGCGTAGCTTCATGCTAACCGTGTAGGTCAGGATTTAAAGTGACTCCAGGTAGTGGCGTAGTTACACATAGGCCTTGTTGGTCAATACCTTCAATCGGCTACGGGCAGTGGCTTTGCATAGCATAGACCATGTAAGTCATAACCTACAAGTTGCCCTGGCAGTGGCGTAGTTACACAAAGGCCTTGTTGGTCAAGACCTTCAATCGGCTACTGGTAGTAGCTTTGCATAGCATAGGTCATGAAGATCATTACCTGCAAGTGGCCCCGGGCAGTGACGTAGCTTCACATGGGCCTTGTAGGACAGGGCCTGAACTTTTCCGATGATTGAAAAAACTGACAAGAACCCGAATTTTTAAATATATGCAGGAGCGTGTAGCTCAAGTTATTTTTTTATTTGAATCACGAGAGTTGTAGGTGAATAGCGCTGTAATGTGTCCACACATTACTCTCATAGTACCGACCTAGCTCAAACCTTTCCTTTGTGATTGGCAATTTAAACTGAAATGGCACTATTTTGAAGTATGGTGTACAGAAACTGTCGATTTTAGACATTCTTGTACCAGATCTAAAATTTCATGTACCGTATTTCCCTGGGAGGTATGGCAATAGACCCCTAGCTGGACAGCCCTTCAATAACATTGGTCTGGTTACGACCCGGAAAAGAAATGAGTTTGAAACTCGGTGAGTGCCAAGTAAGGTCTCTGAAACACATTGAGTATGAAACAGGGTGTCTTGCATTCTTTTTCGTCCAAAATTAGAGAATAATTACAGATTTGTATGCAGATCAATTCCGTCTATGACAGTTTTTACACCGAAAGTTGATAAGAAAAACATATGGTTAATACTTCCTGAGCTAATTTATCAGCGATTTTATTTTCGATTGTTCATTAAGTTCTGCTTGATCTTCACGTGTGTCTTGGCTTGCTTTCTATTATGTAACTTTCTGCCAAAAAAAATGTGGTGTCCTGTTAAGACACTTGACATGGATATTGAAGCCCATCTATGGAATTTGGTGTAAGTGTTTAATCGCCAGTTTAAATCATGTGCATTTTGTGAAAAGTAGATGAACTTTTTCTACAGATATGACTTAACAAAATGTTGTTTTTTTTAAACTTCCAGACAGAACAAACCATGGCCCCGGACAAATCCAACAATGGACGCTAATAGAACCAACCATGGACGCTGATAAAACCAGCCATAAACACTTACAAAACTAACCATGCACACTAACAGAACTGACCAGGTACGATGATAGAATGGACCATGAAAATAACACAACCAACCATAGACGCTGATAGAAACAACCATGTACACTAACACAACCAAACAAGGACGCTTATAGAAGCAACCATGGGCACTTACAGAATCAATCATACACAGTTTACTGGAACGAGTCGACTCTAGGGCTTTAAACTAGTTTATGTGCACATCAACTAACAATTCTCCCAGCATTTATCAATGATTAAAATAGAATTCATAATGATCTCATTATTGTGAAAGAAGGAGGTTAATAAAACTAAATAAAAAATAAAACAATAATAAATAAATATGCTGTAACATTTCATTGACGACGCTTTTGGTGTATGTGTCATAATTTAATCAATAAGCAGTTTGTGGTGAAAACCGAGGCATATGTTTTGCAAATTGTCGGCAGTTTCCACATTCTTAATGGAATAAACCAAACTAGCCGCATGTGATTCAATTAAATATTTTGCTAAGGAAGGGGAAAGAACGGCTGAAAATAAGACAAACTGACAAACTATTAAAGACGAAATACTTTCAATCTGATTTCAAGTGTAACTCTGAGAGTTATCTTAATCAAGTCAATGCGCCAAACAGACGACAGTAGTTGACATTTTAAGATGCAATACAATTAAACGTTATATTTTCCAGATATAACCATAGAACCATGTTGGAGGCTTAGCAGCATAATCGGAGAAAGTAAAATGAAAAAAGACATAAACGAAAGTGCCCTGTCGGACAAAATCTTCATGTAGACAACAACCCCGCTTTGCACTTTTCAACACAATCATAACCGATCACTTGTACAAAATATTACCATATAACGTTGGAGAGATCTAAACAATTTACAGAAGATGTGCATAAACAAATGGCGCTTGGTGTGCGGAAGGTATGATGAACGTCTTCAAAATTATATTAATTATTATGAAAACATATCTACGGTTCAAGACTTCAGTACGAAAAGAACCGCACCACGACTGCTAAGACAACGATTAAGGATTGAGGAAAAATGCAAGAGAATGGAGACAACATGTCGAGGGATAATAACAGAAGTTTCCATCTGCTTCTTACCGTCTTAGTATACAGTGTGAGAAGCAAAGGAAACTTTTAAAAGAAGGGAAACAACCCATTATACGCCCAACAAAAGTGTCATTGCTTGTTATGTCTCTTGTCGATAGCATGTTTTGGTACAGAATCAACAACGGTTGCATTGGAATGTGGCAATGGAATTTATAATTACAACTTAATCTGAATTCGATAATTATTCTGTTTTGAGATGGTTCTTGGGCAAATCAAATCAACTTAAATGTTGCTAAAGTATGAGTTATAGAGCCTGACGTTTTACTGATTCTTATAAGATTGTTCGTCGTAATTGCTTGGTGATTTTCGGTTATGTATGTTGACAGCTAGTTCAACGGATATGATTTAGCGATAGGGATATTCTCATAAAGTTTACTCATAACTATAAGAGACATTACTAATACGTATTGACATTGGGTCATTGTCAATGATGACGATTGCGAATGGACATGGTTTATTTCACGGTGAAGCCAACGTGATAATAACGAACATTAAGAAGGGATTTAAATAGCAGTATTTATCTATAATTTGTACATTAGTGTTGCATTAACATAATTCAGTGGCACGAAAAATAAATGAAAATAAAATGTAAATGTGCAAGTTCCCTTTGGTCTAAAATTTTGGCTGTAGACTACAAAATCGTCAGTTCAGTGTCATATCGCTTTATATTTTAAACTATTGTGTGCCATTGTTTGATTTATGAATGCTTGCGCAAATCATTCACATTTCATCGGTGCGTACCAAGCATATGCTCCATTATGTTGTCCAAGTACACTTTAAATATTAATATGAGTGAACAAAATCCCACAATGCAGCACACTGTACCATTCTAGATAAAGATATTAAAACTTGTATGTGGTGATGTTGATGATATTAGGGGCAATGGATACGCATTAACATCAAACTCTTGACCTGCTCTTGAAGGTTGTTTTGTTTTTATTACGTATTAAACAATGTAAACAAATTCATAATGGTAATGCATTGTAACCATTGCAATACCAGTCAATGTTTAAAAACACGTAAACGTTAAATGTCGGAATACATGGAATAAAAGCTTAAATGTAACAATATGATTCTTCATATCCCTTTTCTTTCCATTCTTTCTCCAGGAATTCCTTGCGTATTCTGTATGAATGTTTATTATGCTCTTTGAATCTAGAGTAATGGGGGGTGCTTACTGCAGGAAGGACATTAAAAACCACTATCATATATAAATTACAGATATGACTTTAAGTTTATCAACTATGTGTATTGATTCTCGAACAGACGTGTCCTTTCTACCGACAGTCTCTCCACAATGATACGTTCAGTTAAGGACCTGAAATTGATTTAGATTTTAGCCTACATTTGTAAATGACAAATTCGCAAATCGATTGTTCATTGCTTTTTTGTATAGAATATCTCACTTGTTTCCCCGCTGTTCTCCTTTATTAAATCGGTTGACGTATTATTAGAATCTTTCTCTGAAATAGAGGCATCTAACAATTTCTGTATATATTTAACATTGTTTGAAATATTCATCAGCTGATTTGATTCAAATACCTTGACCTATTGCGCACTAATTCAATATTTATGCAAAAAGCTACAGAAACAAGCTCAGTAGCAAAAAGTTTAAACATAAACTCGGTTTATTGGCACTGGGCAACGCCAAAGACATTTAACACAAAAACACAAACAAGAAACATAGAAGAACAGCACAAAACTCCACAAACAGCACAGTGCATACATACTATATATGTATATATATATATATATATATATATATATATATATATATATATATATATATATATATATATATATAATAAAACAAATTGGTATGTTTATCAAGAATTGTTAGGTAGCGCCTTGGAACGGTCAGTAAAATGTAAATTTACTGGGGGTTTTAAACCAGTTTATGTGCACAAACCTCACTCTTATCCCAACAATCCTTAATAAAGATAAAACGCAAAAGGTATATCTCATCAAAGTATACATTAACTTGAGGAAACTTATCAATAAAACAAATAATAATAAACGTACATGTGTATAGGTAAACCCCAAGTACTTCTATGATTAGAGATCCCAACTCTATCTGCAGACGGAGGGAAACAATTCAGAGCACCTAATGCAAATCTTTACAAAGATACGATGCAGTCATCGTTAGAAACTATAAACATCCCACACAGTCTGCCTTATAAAATAAAAGGTTTAAAACTGTGTGATCATAGATTTTTATAATAAAAAAAACATCACTGCACTAAATCTGGGAACACATAAGGAAAATATTATTAAAAATAAAAGCGACTTGTATTTGCTAATATTTCCTTCCAAATGATTTGAAAATGTAAAATGAAGCCACATGCCAAAACACTCGGAGTCAACCAAAACGTGTTCGTGGTTTTAAAGATAACATAAATCTTCATAAAAAAATAAAGGACTGAAAGCTTAGTTATGAAAGGATGCTTTATCCTTTCGAATACCGCTACCGTACATCGACGCGCTACCATTACCGCCTAATGCAGACCAATTTTTCAAGGGTGCTGGTTACCGCAACTGTTTTATTGTAGGAATACTGTAGACGACTAAAACATACCGAAATTACAGGTACATCCAGTTCCACAGCCGCAAAATGCACATTTTCCACAAATTTATTGTACGTTTTTCATTAAAATAAGAAGGATTGTGAATTTTAAAATCAGCATTAGTACGCTATGGTACTTTGTCTTAGAAACAGTTACTACACTCCAATATAATAACCATGCACAAATAAGCAACGGTATTTCTTTAAAAAACGTCATTCAAAATATTTCGGCTCTGGCTTTTGTATTCTTGCTTTAATAAAACAGCATGTTTATGTTTTTATTCTTGTATCAAAAGTACGCTGTGTTATCACTGTTAAATTTAAGAAATCAGCAAAACTGCGTAGTGGTATTACTGTGAGATTTGTTTTACGGATCTGTGTGTTAACTGACACCACGCCGATTAGGATAAGGCTACGCCTACAGTGTCACGTGACCCTTCAGTAAGAGCCCTCCAACAAGAACACAGAAGCAGGCGATAATTATACATAGTTATATAATCATAGAATTTATTTACAATCAGATAAAAAAATGCATGGAACATGGTGAAACAGATCAATAAAAGCAAGTATAACATTAAATCAGATAATTATTTTATTAAATTCAATGCTTGATTCAGGTAAAAGTAATTTAATGTCTAAACTTAAAAAAACAACATCGGAATTTGTTTCAGTAGTAATGTAAACATAAAATTTAGGGAAACAAAACATGCGTTAATTTCCTTTCGAAAATCAACAAAAATATGACTATTGTCTAGATCAAATGGATTTTGCTGTTTTTCTTCCTTTCTCCATTAAAAAAACACCTTTTATACAAGTTTAGTGAATTATTATTATTGATATAACTACCGTTATATTTCTCTCAATGAATTAATATCCGTATTAAATGAAATGCGAAACTGCTCAGTTGCCTGTGATAAATGTTTTTTGTTATGATTCTACAATATTTACATTTTTTTTTGGCAATCCAAAAATACATCTCAGTAAGGGATATCAAATTTCTTCCGTTCTTATAATCATCTTATGTTCCTTTGGCTCATGATGCAGACTTTCTTTGTTCTGGCGTTTTCACGTATGCAAGTAATACTTAAATATCGCTTGGTCTTTTTTAAACAATTATGTAAAATTTGATGCCTCTCGTACAATGATCTCTAAGAGAAGTATGGCAGGACGGGTACCCGGGTAGTCGCGGGTAGGGTACATTTAGGGAAGTTTAATTCCTGAACACGGTACCCGATCGCTTCCGCAATACAATGTAATGTTTAGTGATTTGAGGTTGTTCACGTAAGCTTCATCGCCTGCCGGTTGGTGAAGTGAATGATTAAGGAGGTTATTCTCACTGTACTCACATAAGTCGGCTTTTCATTTTACAAACAATAATTGAAATAATTGACCGGGTACCAACATTTCTATCCCTCCGTGCTCATCTTAAATGTTGTCTGTTTAGTTTTTTGAACGCAGTTGTATTTCGAACACTGCCAACTTCAACTATTTCATCATATACGTTAGATCCCTCAACTTCGTTTTTGGCTGCAGATTCCTCTTCTTGTGTGTTATCATTCTCAAATCGCACTTCTGTTGCGGGTGTGATGTACATATAATTCTGTGAAGTCCCGTTATTGTTCCTAGGTCGTTGCTTGGAATGCTGTCTGTATAGCAACCATACAACGAGTAATGCTGACATAACACAAACACTTACCAAAAGGGAGCATATTATGATCAAAAGGTGCTTACTGTTTGTGTTTGCATTTTCCTTTGTCTCAGATCCTGATGTGTTAAATATGTCATGTTTTACATCCATACAAATGAATGCATTTTCATTCGAACAGTTTTCTGTCTCCAAATAAATGATTCCTTTCAATTTTGTAATTGATAAACATGACAAAGAAATATTGTCCTTGTTTTTGCTATTATCTTCAACAGCTTTGAAAGTCCGAAAACTGCCAAGCATAACGGGTGAATTTAAAGATACTGTTTTGCGAAAATTGAACGATAGAAGAGTTCCATTATGTGCAACACATTTCAGGGTATTTTCTAGAAATGTACCATTTTCTTCGATCAGACATAATGCACTGTTGTTAAGCCTGGGAGTACATTTGCTACTTAACGGACTGTCAATGCGGTGGCTACATAAACCATATAATGCAAACGAACATTTAGTGTTGTAATAATGTGTGCCTTCATTTTCTATCAAAGCGCTTATGCAGTTGAAGTCTGGCGACTCGGATTGGGGGCTCAATATTTGTTCACGAAATCTAAAAACAATAATGCCTTCGTTAATGTCCAGAAATCTCGTTCTAAACAGTCCGGGGTATAAGGAAACGACCTGTACGTCTTAACAATGCAGAAGCATGTGTTCCTAGTAATTCCAAAGTATCCGATAAGATCGGGTTTCCGAGCACAGTGAACACTGCATTCATATGCAATATTGGTATGAAATGTCACGTGTTCAGCAAATATGTGTTATCCAAACTCATACAGGTGTAAAGGGCAATATAAGGACCTGCGGTTGCTAGTCCTGAAACCCATACCGGGATGCTTTCCGTTAATAAGTTGTATGAATGGACCCCATCAGCGTTCTCAATTATACCACTAAAACGCGTGAAGAATTAAGCACATTCTCTTGAAGTAATCCTCCATGGTCTTGACATTTGAAGCTAGCAGTTGTATAGTTTGCTACTTGTTCATTTTCCTCCTTAGCACAGGTTAATATGTGCAAAAATATCACACCAAAACATGTGATAAGGCTTGACTAAGTGATAATATATCCCATAGCCTTACGCAGTAACTATAATAATTTAAACCCACATTTAACTGTCGGCCTTGTGACCACGCTTAGTTTTCAATCGTTTATGTCCTGGTGCAGAACCTAGCCTTTAAACCAATAAGAATAGCCTGTATATAAACAGTAAAAGATAATTTACAACCGTTAAGGAGTTTCCACGACACCAATGTTTTCGAGGAATGCCAAATTAAGAAACTTTTATTCATTTTATATTTGAAGCGGGCAGCAGTAAAATATACATCTTTTTTCTACATGTTTGGTGGATTTAACCTTATAATGAATAGCTGTTTTAAAAAAACATATTTCCAATTTTCCAAAATCAAGTATTGAAATAGTTTGAATAGTTACAACTTAGTTATTGATAACATATAATCTTCAAGAGAGGTTGATATGTGTTCAAATCTTATCATTGAAGTTGGTGAGTTTAAAAGTGTTTCACTTGTATATTCAACCCTATATTTTGTTTCAGGTATTCATCTTCAAAAACTAGAAGGCAAGTGCTCTTCAAAATATTGCCTTTATATCCACGGTTTAAATAAAATCCAAGTAATTCGTTAAGTCTATCTGTTCAACTACCTGCTGGAAACATTGTAATTTTACGAATTTTCTTTAAAACATCACCATAAAAATCGGGATGAGCAATACAATTAGTAATCAGCAATTTAAGACTACTATTGTACTTTAATATGAGATTATAATGACCATTAAGATATTTTAAGAATGTTTTCCTTAATTTATAATATCTGAAATCCTGTTTTAGAAGTTTTTGCGTCATAAGTTTACTTCGAGAGCTACCTCGCTCAAACCTACCATTTTAGTGAATATAAGTTATCTACTATGTGTTTTGATTAAACAAAACATTAAAAAGAGGCGGGAGAAGGAGGCGTGGCTAACGGATTGGCGGGTTTACTTTAAGATTGTATACACTGGTGTGCGTTTGAGCTTACAGATCATTAGATCTCTTAACGTTCACAAGTAAACTTAAGTATGGGCAACACACAGTGGAGGAATATTGATTGTGATACATTTGTGAAAGTACGAATATCATTTATCTTTTGTTTAGAATTTGTTTCGAAAAGTCGCATCATCATATATTTATAGATTTAGTTAAGTAATTTGTTTACAGTGCGGTTTGAAATGTGTTTTAGATGTCAAACGAGATTCAAATGTATTTACTAATTAAATGAACATGGACCTTAACATTAATACAGATATTAAGGAAGTTTTCGGAACATAATCTTACAATATCATTGATGCAGTATCTATCATCGCGATTTTAGTGTTGCTGTTTTCAGAAATGTTCCAAACATGATTCCGGGCATCAAATTACTTGATAAATATTCATAGTGTATTGATGGATAAAAAACCTCTGGTAAGCCCAATTAACTAATCTAATAAAAATTTCTTGCCAGGTTATATGCGTTGTAAATTGTCAAATTGAATGACCAGCTCTTTTCTGAAGTCTGCGGTAAAAGTGCCATGGACAACATACCAATTTTATATTTCTAATAGTATTACTTATTATTAGGGTTATTTTACCTAACGAAATTACAAAATCTTGTTTGTAGTTTACTTCAATATGAATAACGTCGACAGAGACCTCGAAAATAAAACGAACAAATGTTAATTTTATTGTATTTTTAAACTTTGCGATAGAGTTTTGAAGGAACTGCAAACCAATTCAATGTGTGCAGTTCATGCATAAAAGAATTCCTTACCATGATGTTCAGATCAATGGCAAGTTTACGTCAGTATTAAGTCCCTGGGATTTTTCTGAATTGTTAGACAATAAAGGGCATATATATTAAATTGGGTATTTAATGAACGAAAATATCCATTTTAGCATATTGCATTGGCTCAAAGAAGCTACAAGTTATCGATTTGAATGACAGAAACAATCGATGAAAGTAAACCTATACATTTGAATTAAACTTATAAACTCATTATACCAGGTTCAAGCATTTAGCAATTTTGTGTATCTATTTAGGGATTAAAATTCGACATGTTGCATTTTATTGGGGTATGGTATGCAATGGGGCTGTTCAAAATGGGTGGAGTCCGAATTTTAATACTTATATTTACATTCATTTAAATCTACATTTCTGCTAAAATAAATTGATTATTCAAGAGCATTTTCTCTTTTCTTCCTCTCGTTGCTCTCAACGGTGGGTAAATTAGAACAGCTATCGTAACATAATGTTATACGACAATGAATGCACAGATAAAATAGTTCCTTATTTATATGTTTATTTTCTATCGTTTCAAGGTCAAGAATATTATGAATACGTATTATTGCATACAATGTGTGTTTTCGGTCCCTTATCGTTGTGTATTAAAACGCAAAAACCCGGGCGTTTTCGGTAGAAAACGTGCATTATTCAGTAAATTCACGTGCTGTTAATGCCCGGTTTTTTGTTTTACATATGCGCTTTCAGGGCCCGCATCATAACAATGAAGGCTGAGCGACCTGGTTTCTGACCGAAAGTTGGTCAACGATGCAAACTTTTGCACAAAAACATATTTTAGAATATATAATGTAGCTGCATACAAATACCAAAACAGGAATTAAACCACAAAAGTCATATAACTTACATATTTTCTGCTGAGTTGTCTTTTTCTGGCAAGCTGATGTGTTCACCAAATAGTTTTTTCTGCAGTTGTTTTGGCTTTTAAAAGCACTAAACTATGTCTAAAACGACTAACTCCTCCGAACTTTTAGTTATTTCTGTCGATTTTATTCAGAACATACGACTTATATGGACATAATTCCACTATGTCGTATGCAATGAACAAAGACATTTCAAATATTATTTCTCTTTTTTTTATCAAGAACATGTTTACAAAATTTTCAGGCCTAAATTAGTTATCAAAACAAATAATGGTTAAAGTAGAACTGAATAGGTAATTAATTGATTACCCAATAGGTATTGTGTGTAAATAATCCCAGTAATCCAGTCACTTTTCGAAAAAACAACACTTTCAAAACGAATGTACACTGCAAAAAATGGCGTCGAAACAAAATGCAGCTGCGGAGTTATGTTTCGGCCCGAATCGAGCTTAATGTAAAACTTTTTCAATGACATCACTCATGACGTCATACAAGCACCCGTTATAGATTTTTTGAACTAAGTGTTTTTGCATTTTCGTGACATTTAACAGCATTTTTAAGCACATTTACGTTTCTTCAATTGTTCCATCCATCATGAAATTATCTACATTAAAATCAATCCAATTATCGTTGCTTATTTTGTTTTAACTGCTTTACTGCAGATTACAGTTTTGCATGTTGCCAATAATTGTACTACGATTTCATTAAAAAAATAGTTCCGTAGTAAATATGCCCTGCCCCTTGGTATTATTGCGCCCAATGACAGGACAGAAGTATCGAACAAACGCAGGCGATATCGATGGGAAATGCCATTGCACTTTATACAGAAATAAAGTGCATTTGATAAACAACAACCATCGTTAAGGAATGAATTGTGAATGTAAATATATATCAATGGTAATATTAGTTCAAGAGTAAATAAATAATATGTTAATCAGTGTATTGCAAAATAAAACTGTTTTATACAGGGACGTGTTTGCATTCTGCTGGCAGTCCAGCAACCATTACATTGATTTAAGTATGATCTATTGTTTGACACAACACATCGAGGAAAAGAAATATCGGGTTGACACAAATACCATGATAGGAATACTCAACTGACGTTAATTACAAAAGCGTACTTAAATACTGCTCTTTATCTTTTACAAAATGTTTGCATGAGAATTTGAAATAATAGAAACAAAACACGTTTAGTGTAGTTAAAGTATGTTTTATTGCAGACTGAATCGTACCTAAAAGAAAAAATTAAGAGTGACTTCGGAAAGGTTAGGCTCAACCTTTGCTTGGTTGGACACGTTGGCGCTGGGAAATCGGCGTTCATCAATTCGATTTTTTCGATTTCGAGAGGGCACATGGAGAATTCACACAATTTACAGATAGATCCGATATTTTTTACCCCACCCACACCTCAAAATGTGTCAACAAACTAGCGTGGCATTTACTCTTTATCTGGAAAACAAACATTTTAAATCGAAACAGACTGGTCTCTGACAGTAAGATGACTGAATATAAACTTACTATAAAAACACATTTGACCTTCCAAATTTTCATTCTTTAAATAGCGGCGTAGTAATTTGGTTTTGTATTCAAGCCCATATTTAAATAAAAAGTGTTTTCATTATTTTTTGGAACATATGTGCACTAATAATACTTCATTGTTTACTGTCTTAAAGCTTTGCAATAAAAAACGAGCGAATATTAAGCTATAAGAATGAATAGCAGAGAACTATATCTCAGCAAACCGAAAGTAGAAAAGTTGACAGCAATAATTATGCATGAGGGGCGCCCCACGGGTAGCGGCGTAAAGCCCACCCTTTTCAAAAAAGGGGGTAATTCAGAAATAAATTAAAAAAACAAATAAAACTCCGAAAATAAGCATAAAAGAAACAGAAAATTTGTTTATTTCAGTGTAAGATCGTATTTAATTTCACTCGTGGTCATAAAAAAATACATTTTCACTCGTGGCTTCGCCACTCGTGAAAATATGGGTTTTTTATGACACTCGTGAAATAAAATACGATCTTACACTGAAATAAACAAATATCCTCTCTTTATTTATTTTTATTTTTTTATTGTAAGGTATTATAACATTCTTATCTTAAATAATATTAATTCATTATTGCCTAATTTATATTTGATATATTATTTCGATGGCAACGTAACTCTTTTCCAATTCTTATTTTGTAAATAATGCATAATTTGGCAAGCCGTTAAATATGATGTAACGGTATGCTTGCAGTTGCTTCGAATTCAAGGCAGGACAACTGATTTATTTGGCCAAGTGAATGTTATTGACACAATGGGATTTACTCAGACAAACTCGGCCCTAACAGACGAAGACCTCAAAAGTGTTTTGGAAGGAGAAATAGAAATTAACCACGAAGTAAATATATTTTTTTTTAGAAAAAAAACATGTAAATGGTGCGCCGTAAATAGTTTCCCCTCGGTTTGAAGTTTGTTTAGCCAAAGACAGACATAATTTCTTCAATAGAAATGTATTTGTTTTTTTAACAATGCGTCACAAGTATAAAAATGGTTTCTATGTGCTCATTTACACATCATTCAAGTTATTGTGTTATTTCAGTTTAATTCGAGTAACCGCACGGGGAATCAAAACAGACAGGAAAATAAGCCACATTGTGTTATCATTGTTGTTAGTGCTGAGATAATTCAATGTATGCAGCTTCACGATGACAGTGCTCTGACGAGAAAAATGAGGAACTTGCATAGCTTCATCCCAAGCGGTAATACTATTTTTTTTTTTCAAAATTTAGCAATAAAGTGACAATCAATGCATAAACATGTATAACAAATATTGGAGTGATAAAACTTAACCAACTTACTGAATATTGCATTTATGGAAAATATCAATTACTGATAACACGATCGTAACCGTGTATGTAATAGCTGAAAATGCAAAAATATTAAATGATTGGTGAATGCTAAAAGTTTTACTGTGATCTGCGATCGTCTCATAAGGTAGATATACCGTGTTTTCTGCACATTTCTTTCAAATTAAATTCGGTAACCCACTTAAGAACCATGGTTTTCAACATTCATTATTCCCTTTTGGTCTGTGAAATCAACTTTATTAATTTAAGTAAATCATATTTGGGATCCATAAAATGAGATCCTTATAAATGAAGAAATCAAGTATTGTGAGAGTTGATATAGGTGATATTTCCTAGGTAAAGCATATAAGATCGGGTCACGTTTTCGAGCGCTTTTGCATGGTTAAGTTCAGCATTGGATACCCAATGTTAAAGTCAAGTGTACCCTGCTTTCACAGTATGATACACTTTAAAACGCTGATGTTTTGAATTGTCTGATTTCAGATGTGTCGAGAATTGTGGTGATAACTAAATGCGACAGAATATGCGAGTCCGTTTACCATAACGTCACTGAAATTTACAAAAGTAAAACAATTTATTCCATAGTTCCAAAAGGCGACTAAGATTTTTGGAGCACCAGAATACATGGTTTTCCCTGTTGTCAACTATTATAAAGAACTTAGTCCAAATCCAGAGAAAAACGTTCCAATTTTGTATGCGTTGTTGTGTGCACTTAATTTTGCAGCTGATCGGCAAGAATTGACAACGCCGAGAAAAAAGCAGGTTAAATTGAATATGTAGGCGTAAGATATAAAACATGTCATGCGTATGTATAGACAACTACTTCTCTGGACTTTCCAGTAAGAACACGGTGTCATCATACTATCGTTACGGACAATGTGTGCGGATACGTAACTGGCTCACAGTTATCTGCCCCCGTTGACCAAGATCCGGATGTTTATATGAAAAAGAGTGCTTGTGTTCTTTTTACATGGAGCTTAACATAATTTGTCACTGTTTTGCAAAACATGATAGTTTTAAGTGTAAAAATTGGAAAAATCATTGCCTGTGAAATTATGAAAATTGGTTGTTTATAGGCTTATTCCGTCTTGACCTCAGGGTCATGCATTTATACTCAATTTTGTGGGGCACCGTATTGGTCAACCTTATGTTTTCTTGTGATTAAATGATGTGTCTTGGATTGTTCTACAGCAGCCAGTTACTTGTGTTTTTTATTGGGACTGTTTTAAAGTGAAACGCCAGGTTAGATAGATATTGAATGCAATGTCTCTTAAAGTCAAAGAATGACGACAGAACGAAGACGAATACTAGTCACAAGAAGGGAAATATCATATATAGATATATTAGATGACAAAAATAAACCGATCACACGCTACGTTATTCATTTTAAAAAGGACCATTAATGATGGACACAAGATTTCGTCGGATTGCTGAAAGAATGCTAAGAACTTATCATAAGGGACGATACGTCGTGGGAAAGGGCCAGGCTGGTGGCGCGTCTAAATAGTCCGTCATTGAACTCGTGTCACCTGTTGCTCAAGCGGTAGAAGTGGCAACTAAAAGGTTGCTTGGATAAAACGAAACGAAAGTGAACCTCCTAGAAAATAGGCTTGATTGATTGGACCACTGAGACATCTTGACTAACTTAACGGATAGAAACCTTTACTTAATCAAACCTTTTTCAGAACGATGAATCGTCTTGTGTATACTGCTTAAAATATATACTGTTTTGCTACTACAATGCTCGATAATAGCATTAATATGTAGAAATAATATTATGTAACTGTTTGCTAACCCGGACTTAAATTTAACAGGTTCACCAGACGACGAAAATTCATGAGTCTATTAATCCATTCGGAATTCCTCGGACATTTTCAAGAAAAACAAACTCGGGGTATGCCGGTACATCGGTAGAAGAAGTTCGTAAAATTTTGAATTATATCATTACTTTAATGTGGTGTTTAAGCTCGAACTTGTAAAATCTAAGTTAAAATTTATTGCCAGTAATGTTTATTACTGCAAACATAATTAAGATTACCAAGAAATAAGTCATTAAGTGTATCTGCTTAATTGAAATTACCATGCGATCTACTTGCAGCGCAATTAAAGTGTACCGATTTCTGACATTTCAAACCGTCATCCAATGTAGTTTACGACAATAATGGACGAGGAGATCCGAATGTCCATAACTTATCAAACATTTTTGCTCGCAAGTGATTAAACGTTCGATGTGGGTTTCACAGTTATAGACAATGATCGTCAAACCATTTCGCTTGATACCAAACACGACTATTTTCGGTCGAAACATAAGGAAGAAACATAACTTATACAAACAACTTATTTATTTTAAGCCCATTTCTAGGAAACGGTAAAAGATAAAAACACCTGTTTTCTGGATTAGCTGAATGTGACGTATCGAATAGTATCATAAACTCAATGTTTCACGTATGGTTGATTTTCACTTTAAGTTGAACCAATTGTCGCGACTATTTTCGATACATTAATAACCGAATACTCGTCCGCCACTCGTGAAAATATGTTTTCCGATGACATTCGTGAAATGAAATACGATACTACACCGAAATTAATAAAATTTCTTTATATCGTACAATAATGCTCCAAAACCCTTTATATAAAAGTACTGGATGCAAAACGCTGATACATTTTTCCTGTACACACTTACATATGCAAACGTGAATATTCCCTTAGGTTTCATACTGCAAAAGCGATAATGGACAGATTTAATATATACACCAAATATAAGAAAATGTTACATGGAAGTATTGTAAAATAGTTGTCGAATGTGTACTTGTGTTGTTTAACCATCTGTAAGCATATTTTCCGACTATTCTATTATTCGACTTTTTTCTAATTCAGCTACAGGTTTGTTGGTTTTTTCCCAGGGGTAAACATCTAAAGGCATCTTAAAAAATGACTAAAAATGTTTACAAATTTATCATTATTGGATTTCTGCTAATAATACCGTGAAATGAATTGGATATTTTGTTCTTGAAATTTGCAAGATAATGTGTAATGATAACTGTCACCAATGTCTGACAGACATAGCAGACCCCGTCTGTGTACATATTCTCTTCATTGACATGCTAATTTTTCATTTGGAAATCTTTAGTTACATGCTCTTAGTTTATATGAATTTAATGCTAGATGAAATTATTGCGAAATGTATTTCTGGTTCAATGTTTTCTTTAAAACTGTTGTCAACTCTTCCTTTTTGAGACGACGCATTTTTCCTGCTAAAATTGTAAGTTTTGGTTTTTCATGTTTTCAAAATACTGTTACCTCCAAACTATGGCAACAGTTTTTATTGTTGTTTCTTTTGTTGTTGTTTTTTATTTTTGTTTTTTCAATTACCTTTATATTGCATATAAAAATCAAATGCGTAACTATTACCGCTGCCCATTCTGACTTACTCCAGTACACAATAAAATAAGTGGTAAAAACTCGTATATTTCACGCACGGACTGATCTCTTGGTTTTTAATTTTCAACAGTTAAATGACCATGCATTACCGAGTGCAAATCACACGTACAGAACATTAAAACAAAATATTTTTTCTTTAAAAAAAATGAAAAAATAGTTTTTTTTGTTTTTTTTTTATTCCCGATGCTCATTGTTATTAAATGTATTGTGAATATTTATGTATTCTGTCTAAAAATCTTTAATCAGAGAAAAACATTTAGTAACTTGTATTTTGTTTCGGCAAGCTTCAATAATTTTGCTAACTATGTTTAATATAGTTCTATGAAAGAAGGTCTCTGAATAGAAGCAAAAAAGAATCTTGTGTATCATTTCGGTAAGATTAATATTGATTATTACTGAACTATAGATAAGAACATACAAATCCAAACTGTTCTTGATAAATGTACATAATATAACTCATTGATTAAATATCGTGTACCATGCCCTTATCCAATTTGCATGTATATTGTTGACTGATTTATTGTTTAAACATTATTTGTTATTCATCTTCTTTTAACGGAGGAAATAATAAATATCTATCCCGTTTGTCCATTTTATTTTTCTTGAGAAACGAAAACTCAAAGCTAATATCTGGCCTCATATGTCATTGTTACACCAAATGATTCTCAATGTACTGTTTAGGGACCCTTTTTGCCAATATATTGATGAGTTTTATAACTGTTCGAGGAATAATTCAAATGAAATTTCACAAGGAGAAAGTTAGGGCCCCGATCGAAAATTGTCAACGCATTTTTATGACACTTTAATAATTCAAGTTTCGTAGATGGAAGTCACGAATTGGGTACACGTTTGTGATGCTTTAATGTCTGGTGACCCCTTACGACTAAAAGTGTGTAATGATTAAAAAAAAGCTTATGTAAAATCCGAAAAAATCACCATAAAATCAGGAATCAAGAAATACCCTTTCAAATGATGCAACAATTATACAGGGCTGCGAAACAGTGGCTCCAGCTCTTTTAGGCGCCGTGTATGAAAAAGAGCCAATGCCATTTCCGAGCAAGATCATAAGAACGTATATCATTATAAAAAGTAAGTATGACTCGTTATTTTATCCAATTCACAATTATGAAGGCTTATTTGAGAAATCTGGGAATGCAGTGCCATAAAAATATGTTTAATCTTCACACGTTTATAGGTTATTTTATAAACATATTGTTTATAAAACAGATTCTCCCATCAAACACATGCATGTTTACAAACGAAAATAGAACATTTTCACCAATTTTCAGCTGAATTTCACTCAAGAAGCTTACATTTAAGATAAAACCAGTATTATTGAGTGCTTTTATTTTGTCGAGAAATAAAAAAGACCGCCTGTTAAACGGAATAAACATGTTAATACTCTTTTTCTGGGTTGAGCTGGAGCCAAAACCCAGGGAGCTGGAGCCAAAGCGTGACTGCTGAGCCAATACGCTGTATAATAATGCACTCGACTTGGCATAATTGGAATAGTTGAAGTCTTGTTTTCGTATTTTTACGTTAAGGATGATATTGATTTTTAATACGGGCATCACCAACACCATCAGCTGCAAACTTTAATATTCAGTATAGTTAAGACACAATACAAAATAAGAAGCTCAGAACAGCATAGACACGATCAAGAGATGCCTCACACAGATTATATATAGGAATAGAATTGCGTGAGCGATCGATAATATGTTGTAAAATCACTAACGGAACTAGGGAGAGCGCACCACACGCATGGGTGAACATAATAGGCATAAAACATAATATCTCAGTTTCAAATGGAGAGGGTAAACATCGATGTAAAATCATGGTTCCATTTGTTGTTGTGTTTCTAAAATATTTTCACGCAATTGATTCAAATGTATCTTATAAATGCATTGCTACCATTCAAATTATTGTACTGCCAATATTGGTAATAATGTAAAAAATTAATAGTAAAATACAAAGACTGAAAGCTTACAGTAATTTTGATCCGAATTATTATCTAAAAAAGTTTTTAGAGTTTCCTTGTCCTCTGGTGGGAAATAAATATTGTTCTTGCCGAATCCAACAAAAATGGTTTCTTTTACTCCAGGATGGACATACAGACGGCCACTAACAATGCTTTCCTTGGTTACGCTTCCGATAATCCGGCGAAACACCACTAAGACAACTGATTTACAATCTAGCTTCAAGAAAAAGAATGAATAACTAAATTATAAAATATTCTTTTGATCTAATTGCATTGTTTGATAAAGCCACCAATAGCCAATTGTATAAAACGTGTTAAGTCTTTGGTTTGGCAAAAATAGTTAATTATTGGTCAATATTTCTCAAAAAATAATTTAAACCAATTTAACTCTTTCATTGGGCGAACTTGTCTAAACATATTCTATAGAGAACTTATCCAAGTTTAACCTATTGGCTGCATAACGTTTGTGCATGAAGTATACCAACTCGAGATAAACTAAACTAGTCAATATCAGTTATTGGAATGTAGCCCGTGTTACCTCGTGATTTTTACTAGAATATCATATCAGTTATCTTTGAACACAAGATAATACATTCATTTTAATGTAGTTATAACGACTGGTGAGAAAACTAACCTTGTAATCCTTGCATTGCGGCATTGCATGAATCTTGAATGCTGATTTGAAAAGTGCATAATACGACCAAGTGATAAAAAAAATATTGCTTTTCTGAAGAAATAGGTGCGGGAAATCCGATGAACAAGTTATTAATTTGGTGTGGCTTTACGGATACATGCTGCTTGTTTTTGCAGCAACATCACTTTTTTTGCAGCAGTTCCAGATATTCCATAATACGTTTTTGCACCAGTTCAAGATATTCCACAAACAAACACTATGTTTGAACTAACCGCAGGACATAGCTGCTTTAATAAAAAAATAACAATAACGTTCCAAGTGTTCTGCAATATGCGTTGTGATTGCTTTCGTGATTAGTGTATGTGTATCATATATTTAAATCAAAACGATCAAAATCTTAATTCAAGGTAACCAGTCAAACAAAATCGAATTTATAGCCCTTCTCTTCACATGATGGGCCGACATTTCAACTGTCAAGTAAATAACTGACAGCTCATGTTTAGCCAATACCATAGACTGTTTGAGATAAAGTATTTCCATTGCGCAACGGGAAAAAATCTCGCAAAAGTGTAACACGACAAGGAATGACTGCACTTGCCAAAATGTTTTACACTTTCCTCTCCGAAATGCATTGTGGCTCTGATGTAATTGGTTCTACCTTAAGAAAGATATTTGCATTTTAGTTGTCAGAAAGAGTTGTTAGAAAAAAACCTTTCTCCTGTTTTAATAAATACATTTCTTATTTAAAGCTATATCACCAAGAATCCACAACATATGGTTCAATGGGTAGTCTTTTGGAACCCTTTTTACACAAAACATATTTACATCGTCGAAAGAATTATCAGGAAAACCGCGAACGGGTTTTCAATTAATCTCAGATAAAATATTTCCATGAAAATTTGCCTAACTTATTAGTACAGCAAAATGTTGCAACGTATGTACGTTTTTCTCTAACAAAATAGTTTGCATCAAAACCAAATTATAAAATGCTCTAAATTTTGAAGGGTTGTGTACTACAAAAGAGAAGGCCATGTTGTTTGTATCTGCCGTTTATGGCAGAAACTGATGAAGCACTTCAGAAAAATCCCATTTTAGTTACACACATCTTCAAGTCGTATTTCTCAGTTCGCTGGTAGTGCTGGTTATATGCGTGCCGTACAACACGATTCCCAGTCAATTTGAGCACTGTATACTAGAGGACTGGAATCAAGGGGAGGGGCTATTTTATGAAACTTAATATAAAAGAACTAGGCAAAGTGTTCATAGTAAAAGTCAGAAAATACCTGTTAGGTAAATAGAATCTCTAGGTTTCAGTGTGTCTCCTTGTGGTTGAAGGCCTTTCAACAAGTGCAAAACCAATCAAAGCTCTGAACTTTTTGAAAGCCGTTTTCGAGTTTAGTCAGGTCATTGTCAATCAAATTACCATTATAATCTTAAGATAGAGCTTGCTTGTTCATAAAGGCCTTCGCAAATATTTTTTTTTTATTTTTATGTTGATACTTAATAAAATAAAAACCATTGAATATCAGTTTTTTGAAATTCTCATTTAATATATGGAATAAAAATCAAATCCTTATGCTAATTTAAATGTATCAAACAAAATGCATTCCACATGTTTATAAACTTTTTGTTAAAGGTCTCCTATTACAATGACGGGATTAATACGCAAAACTCCCCTGGATTGAATTTCATTAAAAACAAATTACGTTTTACACTGGTTTCATCAAATATCAGACTCCATATACATTTAAATGTATTGTATTAATTTCATTTCGATTTTCACAGTTAATGCAATGCCATGTGCTTATCAAAATTAAAAGTACAAGGGTAAGTTCTGAGTAAATTTATGGTCAGTGAGATGTATTTATAATCCCGGACTATGCTGTAAAAATAAAGAAACTAAGGTGACAACTTAGGTTAGGCTTACCTATATTTTGTCCATCTGAACTAGTGTTTATATGCTATTTGTGAAAATATATTTGTTCGAGACTGTTGTTTTGTCCATTATTCATCATTCCGATTTTCATCCAAACAGAATCACCCATAACGCAATATTATAGCCACCAGTATCAGATACACATGTTTTAATTATTGAATCAATTAATGACCCTATAGTGAATGAGGCGATCAAAATGACTTCAAGTTTTGTCAAAACACATTTATTTTCCAAAATAAGATTAAATTTCCAAAATTCCAGCACACAGTGTTTATAACGGAAGCCGCCATTTTGATTGAATTTATTGAAACCATTGCTAAACCGATATACAGTATAAAACACCGTGCATCAGTTATTTCCCTTTACAACACTTAATCTAGCGTAAAAAGATAGGACTGATTATTTTTTCAGCCTTTTAAAACATATATTACCACAAAAGTCTGGTTTGCGATTTAAATAGATAAATACATTTTTACATTTTCTTTTTTCGGTGTGGCCTTAGAGCTTATAAACTATATTGATGAATTGCAAAACAATTAACAACAACTGATTATCGGGTAAAATTAAAAAAAATATAATTTCATTTAAACCTTTTTCGTTTGAAGCTTACGCAGAATGAACATTTAAATACATGTTGATGCGATCCATTTTTTCCGAGTTTTTTTATTGAACATCCGGATAAATTAACCTTTTTAAAATCTGATGACTCAGATTCTGTTTTTAACCAATAGTATCTAAAACCCTGGGTGTGGTCGAACGTCAACACAGAAATATACATGTAATAATTTTGTTTCAGAACGCATTTTTTTAGAATTTTTCAAATTCTGCTTTTTATAGTGCATTTTGTAACTCGTCAAGATTAATATTATTGAGGTTTCTATTTTAATGGCGTAATTGAGCTAATACACAGCTTATTCGCACACTATATTATCCGCACAATAGGTTATAAATATGCATTACAGCATTACCTTTAGCAAAATTTTAATGTAGATCAAACCCCGTAGCTATAAGAGCATAATTGTAATGTAAGTTAGTCTCTTGACCACCACAGATCCAAAAGCGCTCTTTTGAAACGCCGGTGCGCACCTAAATTATTCAAATGGTAAACATTGACATATGAGAACATTGATATGAAATACAAACAGAAATTGATAAGAACGATACAAGATTTTATAACCCTTTGCGTATATCCTTAATACAATAAAAAGCCACTTGCAATCAGATTGCCACATTGTGAATAAAAAAACCTGCAATTGCATTGAAGAAACGTGCATGGTGCTTCCAAAATATATAACCTGAAAAGGATACAAAATATCTGAAGTATCTTGTGTTTTGATCCTTTAAACCCACCGAAAAATTTCCTTAACTCTAACTTTCAATATTTGGTTACGTAATTTATAGATTACATTGATGGTAATGATATTAAACATCTTAGGACGTTTTCCTTGAAAATCCCTCTCAAAGTTGAAACAGGTAGTAAAGTTCGTTTAGTTTACAGCTCATATTTTAGCAACTGATAAATCTTCACTGAACAAGTTACTTAGACAATCTCCTCTTTTAAATATGTCGGACTGAAGAACACCGACAAATGCACACGGAAAGCCAAAAAAAGTAATTATTGGGTTTTCTGACGGAAGTTGTTGTCATAAATTACATATACAAACGTGGCCGCCATAAACCACCACATGGGCAACTGTCTAAAATATAGGACTTTTTGTTTAAACATGAAAGAGGAAATATTGTTTTTACTTTGTTTGCGAGTGATGGAATATGCCGACGCAAACCCTTTTGCAATAAATAATTATAATGTATCGGCATATTTGTCTCAACTTCGTCACGTGCAGGGATGCTTAACTATTTTCGGCACGAGGTACCCCATTTTACGGCATTTTCGCGCCATTAAGATCTTAAGCGAAAATGTTGCACGCGATAGGAAACGTTGACGCCGGCACGTTAGAGATGCGCCGACGGTCACGTCACGTAGAGAATGGAGATACATTAACCAATTAACCGGACCGCCCCGCATTTTAGTTCCGGAGATATCGTCGGCATTAACTTTACATTATAAGGTATGGCAAAACCGCTGAAAAACTACGGTTTTGCACGAACTTTGCGGCCTTTTAACTGGTGACAAAATAACGTCTCAGGCACACCGAATATTGCGCTACGTAGGTATGAGCAAACCCTATACGGGCATATTTGTCCCAACGTTTTCATGTGCAGGGATGCTTAGCAATCTTCGGCACGAGGTACCCCATTTTACAGCATTTTCGCGCCATTTAGATCTTAAGCGAAATATTGCACGCGTTAGGAAACGTAGACACCGGCACTTCAGAGACTGACCGACGGTTGCGTCACGTAGAGAATGGAGATACCTTAACGCCAATACCGGTCAGGACCGCCCCGCATTTTAAGTTTCGGAGGAATCGTCGACACTAACTTTACACTATAAGGTATGACAAAACCGCTGAAAAACTACGGTAATGCACGAACTTTGCGGCCTTAGAAACTGGTAAACGAATAACGTCCCAGGCACACCGTAAATCGCGCCACGTAGGTATGAGCAAACCCTATACGGGCATATTTTTCCCAACTTTTTCACGTGCAGGGATGCTTAGCTATTTTCGGCACGAGGTACCCCATTTTACAGCATTTTCGCGCCATTTATATCTTGAGCGAAAAAGTTGCACGCGTTAGGAAACGTTGACACTGGCACGTCAGAGATGCGCCGACGGTCGCGTCACGTAGAGAAAGATACAAGATACAAAAATCTTTATTTAAAGTCGAGTATGTGTTTACAAGAAACATAAGCTCAATGAGCTCTTTTCCGACATGAATAGCAAACATACATAACATATCAAATAACAATAACAATGAGCTTGTGACCTGGAAATAAAAGTATACATGTTAAAATGAACACATATTGGAGCATGCATACAAATACAAATAGGGAAATAGGATTAGAGCATCGAGAACAGTGATAAAACCAACAAGTTTTCCCGACTGTACGGCCAGTCCATACGCGCACGGTTCCACTAGTTGATATACCACTGTTAAAGTGTTATTTGTTTCAACAGTATAACTCAAAGGGTATTCATATATATTGAAGTAGCCAAATTGTAAGTAGCAAAATATACAAGGGAATAGGAGCTTTGTACATCGATGTGAAGTTTGTAAAAAAAAACTTATAATTAATCTAGCATGATACGAAAAATACTTTGCAAGTATTGCTTAGAGGTGGTATGATATGTATCATGATTTTTTATATCACACCTATCACTGTAAAATAATGTTAATTGAAAAAGTAAAGTCGTAACACCTAAACAAAATACTTGCCGAAAGAAAAACACAAGTAGTTGTATGTGTTGGACAGATGTTTTATAAATTTGAACAATCATAATTAGATATAAGCCTATGTAATTTAATTTCATAAGTTGTTATTTTAGTCAAAGATGTCGGCTGAAATTTTTTCTGGTATTTGAATCCAATATCTTGTGGGTGTAAGCCATCCAACTGAAAACAAAACTCCTTTTCCGTTAAGACAAATGATAAAAGATATTCAGTAAAACACCTTATAGTTCTCAATTTCTTCTATTTTTTTTAAGCAAAAAGGTATTATTTACACATTGAACATTTACAAGAGGGGCCTGTCCAGGGGCAATCAGCCTTCTAAATTCCAGGTAGTTTTGGGAGACCCTTATTTCCTTTTGGAGGCTGTTCCATACCTGACTGGCCTCAAAGCGGAAACATTTTTTCCATATTTAGTTGTTCTTACTGATGGAACGTCTACACAGTTTTCGTATCTCAGATTAAAATTACATGTCTTAAAAGTTACAAGTTTTTGAATGTATTCTGGTGAGATACCATACAGACATTTGTAAGTTTCAATAGCAATGTATCTTACGCTGCTCAAGTTGAGGTGTTATCATTAAAAACAAATTCTAAAGCTCTGTATTGAATCTTTTCCAATTTGTCTATGTTGGTCTTCCTACAAAAATGCCAAACAACAGGATAGTAGTTGAAATTAGATCTGATAAAAGATTTAAAGATAATAAGCTTAGTATTGGTTGTAAAAAAATTGCTTAATCTTTGAAGAACATTCAATTGCTTAGCAGCTTTTTTGCACATTTTAGAAATCTGGGCATTAAAATTTAATAAACTATCTACCTCAACACCTAGAAGTTTCACTTGCTCCTCACAAACAATGGTGTGATTAAGTATATTGAATTGTTTTATTTCTTTAACAGACGTTGAGCCAGCTGAAATTGCCTGAAATTTGTCAGGGTTAGCCTGCATTTGATTGGAAGTAAACCAGTTTATCAAAATGTTGCTTTCTTTTGCAAGAGTGGTCTTAACAACATCAGGAGTTTATCACACGTAGAAAGAGTATTGTCATCTGCATAATTATACAAAGCTGCATTATTGATAAAGTAGAAGATGTCATTTAGGAAAATGTTGAAACTAAAGGCCCTAGTATTGATCTTTGTGGTACGCCTTTCAGGATGGAGTCTCACTCACTGGTAATTTGACCAAGTTTGACACGTTGCTTTCTATTTGTATGATAGCTGTGCATAAGTTTACATGCTGGGGCTGAGAGGCCGTACGCATTAAGCTTATCTTATATGAGATCATTGGGCAGGCAGTCTAATGCCTTTGATGGGCTATTAGAACTGCGCCTACATATTTTTTCTCATCAATGGCTTTTTTCCAGTTTTTCACCAGCCTTAACAGGGTAGTTTGACATCCAAATGTTGTTCTGAATGCTGCCAGGAAAGGATGAAAAATGTAATCAAAATGACTAATCAGTTGCTCACTTATGACCCGTTCATATAATTTGGACATTGATGGTAAAATACTGACTGGTCTATAGTTCTTTTCAATAAAGAGGTCATCTTTCTTGAATATAGGGGTAACTTGTGCTAGACTGTTTGGAAATAATCCTTGGTTAATAATTTCTTTGGCCATGTTTCGGATGGAAACCTGTAAAGTATATTTTCCAACAATGATGATTTTGGGAGGAATCAGATCTATACCAGTTGCTTTTTTTGGATTTAACCTGTTAATGTATTTTCCAATATCTTTATTGGTGACCGGGGTAAAGTGAAAGTCAGGTAGCATTTGACAGTTTTTCCTTATTTTGTCAAGAATAGGGTGTTTATCTTTAACCTGAATTACAGATATTCCAATATTTTCGGCTATATTAATGTAAAATAAGTTCATTCTATTGGTCACCAGCTTTTGATCAGAAACCGAATTCCCTATGTTGTCTATAAAAATTATTGGGTTATCTGATTTATTTGTAGGTTTCTGTGAGAGAAAAGGCTTAATTGTCGACCAGAAGTCCTTAGTTTTTGGTCTTCCACTACACCGTTCTTGGAAATAAACAGCTATAGATTCTCTTTTCACCTTGGTTTTGAGATTTCTGAACTTAGTGTAGTTTAACCAGTAGGCCATGTTCTGATTTCTGTTATAGGTGTCTCTTGCTTGACGAGCCTTGTAAACTAGTTTACGGTACCTAGAGTTCATATTAGGTGGTGGAGTCCTTTTTGGGGGGTTTCGGTTTTAGTGGGGCATGCTCGTCAATAACTTGTTTCAATAGGTGTTCGTGAGCCCAATAATTATCGTCCATGTCCTAAAAGATATGGGCGAGATAGAACGGTACATGAGAAAGATGTTCATTAAATGATTTGTTGTCAAAGTTTTTGTATGACCTGAAAGTGACCTTCTTTTTCATAAATGGCTCACATAGTTCTCTTAAACTGGTAGCTATGAGGTTGTAACAGTCGCTTAGGCCGCAATTAAAGTTTATAGTTTTACACATGAAAGACTTTGCAATGGTGATGATGACATCAATAAATGTGGGCCTGCAATTTTTCATAAAACATGTAGGTTCAGAGATAATATTTTCCAGGCTAAAGTTATCACAAATATAATAAAGAGGTTTAAATTTTTATCTTTTCAGTAAGTCATTATTCAAATCTCCTATGCAGATAATATGTTCAAAAGTTATTCGCCTTTTGTCCAAACACTTAGAGGTATAACTTTCAAAGTCTGGATCTGACATCGACGGTTTTCGATACAAGCACAGAATACCCCATTTCCGCCTCTGGAGTGAAAGCTCGTGTAACAGACACTCAAGTTGATCATTTTCCAGGTCCCTGCGGCGTTTGAAGGAGAGATCAGCACGGGTGAAGAATATCAGTCCTCCACCAGGGCAGTTGCGATCTCGTCTTTCTAACTTATATCCGTCTGCAGTGAAGAGGCTGTTGGTGAAACTCTCATCCAGTTTAGTTTCAGCAATTACGAGCAGATCTGAAAGTTTATCATCAAGGATTGTACGAATTTCATGGAATTTGTACCTTATGCTGTTGATATTTAGGTAGCTTAGCACCGGACGTTTATTGTTTTTATTTCTGAGAATTTTAAGGTTGTCAAATAAATCTGAAAAGTCGCTGTTTGTGCTGCAAGATGAAACAGAATTATTAGTCATAGGGATTGTGGTGTCCGCTGTTGTTTCCTCGTCAGTTTGTAGCCAGTCTTCTTCCAGATCTGGAATAGGATGAAAACGAGTCATTTATAGCTAAAAACTGGTTGCAACTGTCAGATGCAGATGATCCTGGTCCATCTCCCGCTGTGGTGACAAAATCACATCCCGGGCACACCGAAAATTGCAGGATTTGATCATACCTATGTGGCGCGATTTACGGTGTGCCTGGGACGTTATTCGGTCACCGGTTTCTAAGGCCGCAAAGTTCGTGCAAAATCGTAGTTGTTCAGCGGTTTTGCCATACCTTATAATGTAAAGTTAGTGCCGACGATATCTCCGGAACTAAAAATAAAGGCGGTCCTGACCGGTATTGGCGTTAAGGTATCTCCATTCTCTACGAGACGCGACCGTCGGCGTATCTCTGACGTACCGAAAATAGCTAAGCATCACTGCACGTGACGAAGTTGGGACAATTATGCTCCTGTAGGGTTTGATCATACCTACGTGGCGCGATTTACGGTGTGCCTGGGACGTTATTCGGTCACCGGTTTCTAAGGCCGCAAAGTACGTGCAAAACCGTAGTTTTTCAGCGGTTTTGCCATACCTTATAATATAAAGTTACTGCCGACGATATCTCCGAACTAAATATGCGGGGCGGTCCGGACCGGTATTGGCGTAAAGGTATCTCCATTTTCTACGTGACGCGATCATCGGCGCATCTCTAACGTGCCGGCGTCAACGTTTCCTAACGCGTGCAACTTTTTCTTTTAAGATCTAAAGGCGCGTAAATGCCGTAAAATGGGGTACCTCGGGCCGATGATAATTAAGCTCCCTGCACGTGACGAAGTTGGGACAAATATGCTCCTGTAGGGTTTGCTCATACCTACGTGGCGCGATTTTCGGTGTGACTGGGACGTTATTTGGTCACCGGTTTCTAAGGCCACAAAGTTAGTGGAAAACCGTCGTTTTTCAGCGGTTGCCATACCTTATAATGTTGAGTTTGTGCCGACGATATCTCCGGAACTAAAAATGCAGGGCGATCCGGACCGGTATTGGCGGTAAGGTATCTCCATTCTCTACGTAACGCGACCATCGGCGCACCTCTGACGTGACTTCTCCGGTTTTCACCTTTGCCTTCGTACTTTTGTCCTGCCGTGTCTCAGCTGTCATACATTCGCGTTTTATTCGCGTATGATATGATAACTGCGATACTCTTGATGAACGAGTGGTTGTCGTTGACTTGAGCAGCCATTTGTATTAAATCGGTAAATCGGATAAAATCCAGTCCCTTATGCCCCAAATATATACCCATCCATCTTCACATACTTTTTTATATTTTTAACTTAAATAATATACCACATTTATATAACGCTCTTTCCAAGAATGCTCAAAAACGCTTAACAGGGTTAAACATGGTTAAACAGTACAAATTAATCAGAAAGGAAAAATATATATGCAAGTTAAAGGCAATGTGAAAAGTTCAAAGCAATGCTTAAAATAGGACTTCA